>NW_026291825.1:0-195378 GCF_023091745.1 Budorcas taxicolor
TTCCGCTGAGGCGTCTCGAGGCTGATCACACCTCACCTCTGGAACTTCGAAAGGGTCCTTCACACCCTTGGTGCAAATCAAGAAGTTCCCCGACCTAGCCGTCTCCACTCGAGAAGAATCACGAGGGTCCCGCCCACATCCAGAGGAGCCCCGTTTCCGCCTCGTAGCTCGAGATGAGGGATCCTTTCCCTGCTTCGTCGGGAAAGAGTTCCTGGCATTCCCGTCGCATCTCAAGAGGAGGGCCTCTCAACAGGAACGGCGAGAGGAACTCCAGGGTCGTGCCACCATTCCAAGAGTCCCCCAGATGTCTCAGTCCATTCCAGAGGAACCTCTTTTCCCTTCACCGGCTCGTCTTTCACGCCGAGGATCGACTCCCACCAAGGTGGCACGTGGCACAGCCCTGTGGGAAAGCCTCGCGGGAAAGCCTCGAGGGACAGCCTCGAGGGAAAGCCACAGATCCCTTGATCCACGTGACAGGAAGCGTGACACTACTGCTGCAGCTCGGGAGGAAAGCGCACGTGCATGCCCCCACTCGAGACGAGGCCTGACTCCCCTGGGGAGACTCAGAAGCACCCCAAGATCCATGGCAACACTGGAGAGGAATCCTCAGGTTCCGGCCCCGACTCCACACAAGGACTGAGGCCCCGGCATGGACGGGAGAGGAATCCCGAGAGGTCCCCTAGCAACTCGCATGGGGACTGGCCTTTCCTGAGGCCACCAGAGCGGGTCCCTGAGGTCCCCGTCGTAACTCGAGAAGACCTGCCGCAACTCGAGAAAATCCAGGAGGTTCTCCCCTCCAGGCGAGATGAGGCCCATTTCCGCTGAGGCGTCTCGAGGCTGATCACACCTCACCTCTGGAACTTCGAAAGGGTCCTTCACACCCTTGGTGCAAATCAAGAAGTTCCCCGACCTAGCCGTCTCCACTCGAGAGGAATCACGAGGGTCCCGCCCACATCCAGAGGAGCCCCGTTTCCGCCTCGTAGCTCGAGATGAGGGATCCTTTCCCTGCTTCGTCGGGAATGAGTTCCCGGCATTCCCGTCGCAACTCAAGAGGAGGCCCTCTCAACAGGAACGGCGAGAGGAACTCCAGGGTCGTGCCACCATTCCAAGAGTCCCCCAGATGTCCTCAGTCCATTCCAGAGGAACCTCTTTTCCCTTCACCGGCTCATCTTTCATGCCGAGGATCGACTCACACCAAGGTGGCACGTGGCACAGCCCTGTGGGAAAGCCTCGTGGGAAAGCCTCGAGGGACAGCCTCGAGGGAAAGCCACAGATCCCTTGATCCACGAGACAGGAAGCGTGACACTACTGCTGCAGCTCGGGAGGAAAGCGCACGTGCATGCCCCCACTCGAGACGAGGCCTGACTCCCCTGGGGAGACTCAGAAGCACCCCAAGATCCATGGTAACACTGGAGAGGAATCCTCAGGTTCCGGCCCCGACTCCACACAAGGAGTGAGGCCCCGGCATGGACGGGAGAGGAATCCCGAGAGGTCCCCTAGCAACTCGCATGGGGACTGGCCTTTCCTGAGGCCACCAGAGCGGGTCCCTGAGGTCCCCGTCGTAACTCGAGAAGACCTGCCGCAACTCGAGAAAATCCAGGAGGTTCTCCCCTGCAGGCGAGATGAGGCCCATTTCCGCTGAGGCGTCTCGAGGCTGATCAAACCTCACCTCTGGAACTTCGAAAGGGTCCTTTCACACCCTTGGTGCAAATCAAGAAGTTCCCCGACATACCCGTCTCCACTCGAGAGGAAGCACGAGGGTCCCGCCCACATCCAGAGGAGCCCCGTTTCCGCCTCGTCGCTCGAGATGAGGGATCCTTTCCCTGCTTCGTCGGGAAAGAGTTCCCGGCGTTCCCGTCGCATCTCAAGAGGAGGCCCTCTCAACAGGAACGGCGAGAGGAACTCCAGGGTCGTGCCACCATTCCAAGAGTCCCCCAGATGTCTCAGTCCATTCCAGAGGAACCTCTTTTCCCTTCACCGGCTCGTCTTTCACGCCGAGGATCGACTCCCACCAAGGTGGCACGTGGCACAGCCCTGTGGGAAAGCCTCGTGGGAAAGCCTCGAGGGACAGCCTCGAGGGGAAAGCCACAGATCCCTTGATCCACGAGACAGGAAGCGTGACACTACTGCTGCAGCTCGGGAGGAAAGCGCACGTGCATGCCCCCACTCGAGACGAGGCCTGACTACCCTGGGGAGACTCAGAAGCACCCCAAGATCCATGGCAACACTGGAGAGGAATCCTCAGGTTCCGGCCCCGACTCCACACAAGGAGTGAGGCCCCGGCATGGACGGGAGAGGAATCCCGAGAGGTCCCCTAGCAACTCGCATGGGGACTGGCCTTTCCTGAGGCCACCAGAGCGTGTCCCTGAGGTCCCCGTCGTAACTCGAGAAGACCTGCCGCAACTCGAGAAAATCCAGGAGGTTCTCCCCTGCAGGCGAGATGAGGCCCATTTCCGCTGAGGCGTCTCGAGGCTGATCAAACCTCACCTCTGGAACTTCGAAAGGGTCCTTCACACCCTTGGTGCAAATCAAGAAGTTCCCCGACATACCCGTCTCCACTCGAGAGGAAGCACGAGGGTCCCGCCCACATCCAGAGGAGCCCCGTTTCCGCCTCGTAGCTCGAGATGAGGGATCCTTTCCCTGCTTCGTCGGGAAAGAGTTCCCGGCGTTCCCGTCGCATCTCAAGAGGAGGCCCTCTCAACAGGAACGGCGAGAGGAACTCCAGGGTCGTGCCACCATTCCAAGAGTCCCCCAGATGTCTCAGTCCATTCCAGAGGAACCTCTTTTCCCTTCACCGACTCGTCTTTCACGCCGAGGATCGTCTCCCACCAAGGTGGCACGTGGCACAGCCCTGTGGGAAAGCCTCGTGGGAAAGCATCGAGGGACAGCCTCGAGGGAAAGCCACAGATCCCTTGATCCACGTGACAGGAAGCGTGACACTACTGCTGCAGCTCGGGAGGAAAGCGCACGTGCATGCCCCCACTCGAGACGAGGCCTGACTCCCCTGGGGAGACTCAGAAGCACCCCAAGATCCATGGCAACACTGGAGAGGAATCCTCAGGTTCCGGCCCCGACTCCACACAAGGACTGAGGCCCCGGCATGGACGGGAGAGGAATCCCGAGAGGTCCCCTAGCAACTCGCATGGGGACTGGCCTTTCCTGAGGCCACCAGAGCGGGTCCCTGAGGTCCCCGTCGTAACTCGAGAAGACCTGCCGCAACTCGAGAAAATCCAGGAGGTTCTCCCCTGCAGGCGAGATGAGGCCCATTTCCGCTGAGGCGTCTCGAGGCTGATCAAACCTCACCTCTGGAACTTCGAAAGGGTCCTTCACACCCTTGGTGCAAATCAAGAAGTTCCCCGACATACCCGTCTCCACTCGAGAGGAAGCACGAGGGTCCCGCCCACATCCAGAGGAGCCCCGTTTCCGCCTCGTAGCTCGAGATGAGGGATCCTTTCCCTGCTTCGTCGGGAAAGAGTTCCCGGCGTTCCCGTCGCATCTCAAGAGGAGGCCCCTCTCAACAGGAACGGCGAGAGGAACTCCAGGGTCGTGCCACCATTCCAAGAGTCCCCCAGATGTCTCAGTCCATTCCAGAGGAACCTCTTTTCCCTTCACCGACTCGTCTTTCACGCCGAGGATCGTCTCCCACCAAGGTGGCACGTGGCACAGCCCTGTGGGAAAGCCTCGTGGGAAAGCCTCGAGGGACAGCCTCGAGGGAAAGCCACAGATCCCTTGATCCACGTGACAGGAAGCGTGACACTACTGCTGCAGCTCGGGAGGAAAGCGCACGTGCATGCCCCCACTCGAGACGAGGCCTGACTCCCCTGGGGAGACTCAGAAGCACCCCAAGATCCATGGCAACACTGGAGAGGAATCCTCAGGTTCTGGCCCCGACTCCACACAAGGACTGAGGCCCCGGCATGGACGGGAGAGGAATCCCGAGAGGTCCCCTAGCAACTCGCATGGGGACTGGCCTTTCCTGAGGCCACCAGAGCGGGTCCCTGAGGTCCCCTTCGTAACTCGAGAAGACCTGCCGCAACTCGAGAAAATCCAGGAGGTTCTCCCCTCCAGGCGAGATGAGGCCCATTTCCGCTGAGGCGTCTCGAGGCTGATCACACCTCACCTCTGGAACTTCGAAAGGGTCCTTCACACCCTTGGTGCAAATCAAGAAGTTCCCCGACCTAGCCGTCTCCACTCGAGAAGAATCACGAGGGTCCCGCCCACATCCAGAGGAGCCCCGTTTCCGCCTCGTAGCTCGAGATGAGGGATCCTTTCCCTGCTTCGTCGGGAAAGAGTTCCTGGCATTCCCGTCGCATCTCAAGAGGAGGGCCTCTCAACAGGAACGGGCGAGAGGAACTCCAGGGTCGTGCCACCATTCCAAGAGTCCCCCAGATGTCTCAGTCCATTCCAGAGGAACCTCTTTTCCCTTCACCGGCTCGTCTTTCACGCCGAGGATCGACTCCCACCAAGGTGGCACGTGGCACAGCCCTGTGGGAAAGCCTCGCGGGAAAGCCTCGAGGGACAGCCTCGAGGGAAAGCCACAGATCCCTTGATCCACGTGACAGGAAGCGTGACACTACTGCTGCAGCTCGGGAGGAAAGCGCACGTGCATGCCCCCACTCGAGACGAGGCCTGACTCCCCTGGGGAGACTCAGAAGCACCCCAAGATCCATGGCAACACTGGAGAGGAATCCTCAGGTTCCGGCCCCGACTCCACACAAGGACTGAGGCCCCGGCATGGACGGGAGAGGAATCCCGAGAGGTCCCCTAGCAACTCGCATGGGGACTGGCCTTTCCTGAGGCCACCAGAGCGGGTCCCTGAGGTCCCCGTCGTAACTCGAGAAGACCTCCCGCATCTCGAGAAAATCCAGGAGGTTCTCCCCTCCAGGCGAGATGAGGCCCATTTCCGCTGAGGCGTCTCGAGGCTGATCACACCTCACCTCTGGAACTTCGAAAGGGTCCTTCACACCCTTGGTGCAAATCAAGAAGTTCCCCGACCTAGCCGTCTCCACTCGAGAGGAATCACGAGGGTCCCGCCCACATCCAGAGGAGCCCCGTTTCCGCCTCGTAGCTCGAGATGAGGGATCCTTTCCCTGCTTCGTCGGGAATGAGTTCCCGGCATTCCCGTCGCAACTCAAGAGGAGGCCCTCTCAACAGGAACGGCGAGAGGAACTCCAGGGTCGTGCCACCATTCCAAGAGTCCCCCAGATGTCTCAGTCCATTCCAGAGGAACCTCTTTTCCCTTCACCGGCTCATCTTTCATGCCGAGGATCGACTCACACCAAGGTGGCACGTGGCACAGCCCTGTGGGAAAGCCTCGTGGGAAAGCCTCGAGGGACAGCCTCGAGGGAAAGCCACAGATCCCTTGATCCACGAGACAGGAAGCGTGACACTACTGCTGCAGCTCGGGAGGAAAGCGCACGTGCATGCCCCCACTCGAGACGAGGCCTGACTCCCCTGGGGAGACTCAGAAGCACCCCAAGATCCATGGTAACACTGGAGAGGAATCCTCAGGTTCCGGCCCCGACTCCACACAAGGAGTGAGGCCCCGGCATGGACGGGAGAGGAATCCCGAGAGGTCCCCTAGCAACTCGCATGGGGACTGGCCTTTCCTGAGGCCACCAGAGCGGGTCCCTGAGGTCCCCGTCGTAACTCGAGAAGACCTGCCGCAACTCGAGAAAATCCAGGAGGTTCTCCCCTCCAGGCGAGATGAGGCCCATTTCCGCTGAGGCGTCTCGAGGCTGATCACACCTCACCTCTGGAACTTCGAAAGGGTCCTTCACACCCTTGGTGCAAATCAAGAAGTTCCCCGACCTAGCCGTCTCTACTCGAGAGGAATCACGAGGGTCCCGCCCACATCCAGAGGAGCCCCGTTTCCGCCTCGTAGCTCGAGATGAGGGATCCTTTCCCTGCTTCGTCGGGAAAGAGTTCCCGGCGTTCCCGTCGCATCTCAAGAGGAGGCCCTCTCAACAGGAACGGCGAGAGGAACTCCAGGGTCGTGCCACCATTCCAAGAGTCCCCCAGATGTCTCAGTCCATTCCAGAGGAACCTCTTTTCCCTTCACCGGCTCGTCTTTCACGCCGAGGATCGTCTCCCACCAAGGTGGCACGTGGCACAGCCCTGTGGGAAAGCCTCGTGGGAAAGCCTCGAGGGACAGCCTCGAGGGAAAGCCACAGATCCCTTGATCCACGAGACAGGAAGCGTGACACTACTGCTGCAGCTCGGGAGGAAAGCGCACGTGCATGCCCCCACTCGAGACGAGGCCTGACTACCCTGGGGAGACTCAGAAGCACCCCAAGATCCATGGCAACACTGGAGAGGAATCCTCAGGTTCCGGCCCCGACTCCACACAAGGAGTGAGGCCCCGGCATGGACGGGAGAGGAATCCCGAGAGGTCCCCTAGCAACTCGCATGGGGACTGGCCTTTCCTGAGGCCACCAGAGCGGGTCCCTGAGGTCCCCGTCGTAACTCGAGAAGACCTGCCGCAACTCGAGAAAATCCAGGAGGTTCTCCCCTGCAGGCGAGATGAGGCCCATTTCCGCTGAGGCGTCTCGAGGCTGATCACACCTCACCTCTGGAACTTCGAAAGGGTCCTTCACACCCTTGGTGCAAATCAAGAAGTTCCCCGACCTAGCCGTCTCTACTCGAGAGGAATCACGAGGGTCCCGCCCACATCCAGAGGAGCCCCGTTTCCGCCTCGTAGCTCGAGATGAGGGATCCTTTCCCTGCTTCGTCGGGAAAGAGTTCCCGGCGTTCCCGTCGCATCTCAAGAGGAGGCCCTCTCAACAGGAACGGCGAGAGGAACTCCAGGGTCGTGCCACCATTCCAAGAGTCCCCCAGATGTCTCAGTCCATTCCAGAGGAACCTCTTTTCCCTTCACCGACTCGTCTTTCACGCCGAGGATCGTCTCCCACCAAGGTGGCACGTGGCACAGCCCTGTGGGAAAGCCTCGTGGGAAAGCCTCGAGGGACAGCCTCGAGGGAAAGCCACAGATCCCTTGATCCACGTGACAGGAAGCGTGACACTACTGCTGCAGCTCGGGAGGAAAGCGCACGTGCATGCCCCCACTCGAGACGAGGCCTGACTCCCCTGGGGAGACTCAGAAGCACCCCAAGATCCATGGCAACACTGGAGAGGAATCCTCAGGTTCCGGCCCCGACTCCACACAAGGACTGAGGCCCCGGCATGGACGGGAGAGGAATCCCGAGAGGTCCCCTAGCAACTCGCATGGGGACTGGCCTTTCCTGAGGCCACCAGAGCGGGTCCCTGAGGTCCCCTTCGTAACTCGAGAAGACCTGCCGCAACTCGAGAAAATCCAGGAGGTTCTCCCCTCCAGGCGAGATGAGGCCCATTTCCGCTGAGGCGTCTCGAGGCTGATCACACCTCACCTCTGGAACTTCGAAAGGGTCCTTCACACCCTTGGTGCAAATCAAGAAGTTCCCCGACCTAGCCGTCTCCACTCGAGAAGAATCACGAGGGTCCCGCCCACATCCAGAGGAGCCCCGTTTCCGCCTCGTAGCTCGAGATGAGGGATCCTTTCCCTGCTTCGTCGGGAAAGAGTTCCTGGCATTCCCGTCGCATCTCAAGAGGAGGGCCTCTCAACAGGAACGGCGAGAGGAACTCCAGGGTCGTGCCACCATTCCAAGAGTCCCCCAGATGTCTCAGTCCATTCCAGAGGAACCTCTTTTCCCTTCACCGGCTCGTCTTTCACGCCGAGGATCGACTCCCACCAAGGTGGCACGTGGCACAGCCCTGTGGGAAAGCCTCGCGGGAAAGCCTCGAGGGACAGCCTCGAGGGAAAGCCACAGATCCCTTGATCCACGTGACAGGAAGCGTGACACTACTGCTGCAGCTCGGGAGGAAAGCGCACGTGCATGCCCCCACTCGAGACGAGGCCTGACTCCCCTGGGGAGACTCAGAAGCACCCCAAGATCCATGGCAACACTGGAGAGGAATCCTCAGGTTCCGGCCCCGACTCCACACAAGGACTGAGGCCCCGGCATGGACGGGAGAGGAATCCCGAGAGGTCCCCTAGCAACTCGCATGGGGACTGGCCTTTCCTGAGGCCACCAGAGCGGGTCCCTGAGGTCCCCGTCGTAACTCGAGAAGACCTGCCGCAACTCGAGAAAATCCAGGAGGTTCTCCCCTCCAGGCGAGATGAGGCCCATTTCCGCTGAGGCGTCTCGAGGCTGATCACACCTCACCTCTGGAACTTCGAAAGGGTCCTTCACACCCTTGGTGCAAATCAAGAAGTTCCCCGACCTAGCCGTCTCCACTCGAGAGGAATCACGAGGGTCCCGCCCACATCCAGAGGAGCCCCGTTTCCGCCTCGTAGCTCGAGATGAGGGATCCTTTCCCTGCTTCGTCGGGAATGAGTTCCCGGCATTCCCGTCGCAACTCAAGAGGAGGCCCTCTCAACAGGAACGGCGAGAGGAACTCCAGGGTCGTGCCACCATTCCAAGAGTCCCCCAGATGTCTCAGTCCATTCCAGAGGAACCTCTTTTCCCTTCACCGGCTCATCTTTCATGCCGAGGATCGACTCACACCAAGGTGGCACGTGGCACAGCCCTGTGGGAAAGCCTCGTGGGAAAGCCTCGAGGGACAGCCTCGAGGGAAAGCCACAGATCCCTTGATCCACGAGACAGGAAGCGTGACACTACTGCTGCAGCTCGGGAGGAAAGCGCACGTGCATGCCCCCACTCGAGACGAGGCCTGACTCCCCTGGGGAGACTCAGAAGCACCCCAAGATCCATGGTAACACTGGAGAGGAATCCTCAGGTTCCGGCCCCGACTCCACACAAGGAGTGAGGCCCCGGCATGGACGGGAGAGGAATCCCGAGAGGTCCCCTAGCAACTCGCATGGGGACTGGCCTTTCCTGAGGCCACCAGAGCGGGTCCCTGAGGTCCCCGTCGTAACTCGAGAAGACCTGCCGCAACTCGAGAAAATCCAGGAGGTTCTCCCCTCCAGGCGAGATGAGGCCCATTTCCGCTGAGGCGTCTCGAGGCTGATCACACCTCACCTCTGGAACTTCGAAAGGGTCCTTCACACCCTTGGTGCAAATCAAGAAGTTCCCCGACCTAGCCGTCTCTACTCGAGAGGAATCACGAGGGTCCCGCCCACATCCAGAGGAGCCCCGTTTCCGCCTCGTAGCTCGAGATGAGGGATCCTTTCCCTGCTTCGTCGGGAAAGAGTTCCCGGCGTTCCCGTCGCATCTCAAGAGGAGGCCCTCTCAACAGGAACGGCGAGAGGAACTCCAGGGTCGTGCCACCATTCCAAGAGTCCCCCAGATGTCTCAGTCCATTCCAGAGGAACCTCTTTTCCCTTCACCGGCTCGTCTTTCACGCCGAGGATCGTCTCCCACCAAGGTGGCACGTGGCACAGCCCTGTGGGAAAGCCTCGTGGGAAAGCCTCGAGGGACAGCCTCGAGGGAAAGCCACAGATCCCTTGATCCACGTGACAGGAAGCGTGACACTACTGCTGCAGCTCGGGAGGAAAGCGCACGTGCATGCCCCCACTCGAGACGAGGCCTGACTCCCCTGGGGAGACTCAGAAGCACCCCAAGATCCATGGCAACACTGGAGAGGAATCCTCAGGTTCCGGCCCCGACTCCACACAAGGACTGAGGCCCCGGCATGGACGGGAGAGGAATCCCGAGAGGTCCCCTAGCAACTCGCATGGGGACTGGCCTTTCCTGAGGCCACCAGAGCGGGTCCCTGAGGTCCCCGTCGTAACTCGAGAAGACCTGCCGCAACTCGAGAAAATCCAGGAGGTTCTCCCCTCCAGGCGAGATGAGGCCCATTTCCGCTGAGGCGTCTCGAGGCTGATCACACCTCACCTCTGGAACTTCGAAAGGGTCCTTCACACCCTTGGTGCAAATCAAGAAGTTCCCCGACCTAGCCGTCTCCACTCGAGAGGAATCACGAGGGTCCCGCCCACATCCAGAGGAGCCCCGTTTCCGCCTCGTAGCTCGAGATGAGGGATCCTTTCCCTGCTTCGTCGGGAAAGAGTTCCCGGCGTTCCCGTCGCATCTCAAGAGGAGGCCCTCTCAACAGGAACGGCGAGAGGAACTCCAGGGTCGTGCCACCATTCCAAGAGTCCCCCAGATGTCTCAGTCCATTCCAGAGGAACCTCTTTTCCCTTCACCGGCTCGTCTTTCACGCCGAGGATCGACTCACACCAAGGTGGCACGTGGCACAGCCCTGTGGGAAAGCCTCGCGGGAAAGCCTCGAGGGACAGCCTCGAGGGAAAGCCACAGATCCCTTGATCCACGTGACAGGAAGCGTGACACTACTGCTGCAGCTCGGGAGGAAAGCGCACGTGCATGCCCCCACTCGAGACGAGGCCTGACTCCCCTGGGGAGACTCAGAAGCACCCCAAGATCCATGGCAACACTGGAGAGGAATCCTCAGGTTCCGGCCCCGACTCCACACAAGGACTGAGGCCCCGGCATGGACGGGAGAGGAATCCCGAGAGGTCCCCTAGCAACTCGCATGGGGACTGGCCTTTCCTGAGGCCACCAGAGCGGGTCCCTGAGGTCCCCGTCGTAACTCGAGAAGACCTGCCGCAACTCGAGAAAATCCAGGAGGTTCTCCCCTCCAGGCGAGATGAGGCCCATTTCCGCTGAGGCGTCTCGAGGCTGATCACACCTCACCTCTGGAACTTCGAAAGGGTCCTTCACACCCTTGGTGCAAATCAAGAAGTTCCCCGACCTAGCCGTCTCCACTCGAGAGGAATCACGAGGGTCCCGCCCACATCCAGAGGAGCCCCGTTTCCGCCTCGTAGCTCGAGATGAGGGATCCTTTCCCTGCTTCGTCGGGAAAGAGTTCCCGGCGTTCCCGTCGCATCTCAAGAGGAGGCCCTCTCAACAGGAACGGCGAGAGGAACTCCAGGGTCGTGCCACCATTCCAAGAGTCCCCCAGATGTCTCAGTCCATTCCAGAGGAACCTCTTTTCCCTTCACCGGCTCGTCTTTCACGCCGAGGATCGCCTCACACCAAGGTGGCACGTGGCACAGCCCTGTGGGAAAGCCTCGTGGGAAAGCCTCGAGGGACAGCCTCGAGGGAAAGCCACAGATCCCTTGATCCACGTGACAGGAAGCGTGACACTACTGCTGCAGCTCGGGAGGAAAGCGCACGTGCATGCCCCCACTCGAGACGAGGCCTGACTCCCCTGGGGAGACTCAGAAGCACCCCAAGATCCATGGCAACACTGGAGAGGAATCCTCAGGTTCCAGCCCCGACTCCACGCAAGGACTGAGGCCCCGGCATGGACGGGAGAGGAATCCCGAGAGGTCCCCTCGCAACTCGCATGGGGACTGGCCTTTCCTGAGGCCACCAGAGCGGGTCCCTGAGGTCCCCGTCGTAACTCGAGAAGACCTGCCGCAACTCGAGAAAATCCAGGTTTTTCTCCCCTCCAGGCGAGATGAGGCCCATTTCCGCTGAGGCGTCTCGAGGCTGATCACACCTCACCTCTGGAACTTCGAAAGGGTCCTTCACACCCTTGGTGCAAATCAAGAAGTTCCCCGACATACCCGTCTCCACTCGAGAGGAATCACGAGGGTCCCGCCCACATCCAGAGGAGCCCCGTTTCCCCCTCGTAGCTCGAGATGAGGGATCCTTTCCCTGCTTCGTCGGGAAAGAGTTCCTGGCGTTCCCGTCGCATCTCAAGTGGAGGCCCTCTCAACAGGAATGGCGAGAGGAACTCCAGGGTCGTGCCACCATTCCAAGAGTCCCCCAGATGTCTCAGTCCATTCCAGAGGAACCTCTTTTCCCTTCACCGGCTCGTCTTTCACGCCGAGGATCGACTCACACCAAGGTGGCACGTGGCACAGCCCTGTGGGAAAGCCTCGAGTGACAGCCTCGAGGGAAACCCACAGATCCCTTGATCCACGTGACAGGAAGCGTGACACTACTGCTACAGCTCGGGAGGAATGCGCACGTGCATGCCCCCACTCGAGACGAGGCCTGACTCCCCTGCGGAGACTCAGAAGCACCCCAAGATCCATGGCAACACTGGAGAGGAATCCTTCGGTTCCGGCCCCGACTCCACACAAGGTCTTAGGCCTCGGCATGGACGGGAGGGGAATCCCGAGATGGCCCCTAGCAACTAAATGGGGACTGGCCTTTCCTGAGGCCACCAGAGTGGGTCCCTGAGGTCCCCGTCGTAACTCGAGAAGACCTGCCGCAACTCGAGAAAATCCAGGAGGTTCTCCCCTCCAGGCGAAATGAGGCCCATTTCCGCTGAGGCGTCGAGGCTGATCACACCTCACCTCTGGAACTTCGAAAGGGTCCTTCACACCCTTGGTGCAAATCAAGAAGTTCCCCGACCTAGCCGTCTCCACTCGAGAGGAATCACGAGGGTCCCGCCCACATCCAGAGGAGCCCCGTTTCCGCCTCGTAGCTCGAGATGAGGGATCCTTTCCCTGCTTCGTCGGGAAAGAGTTCCCGGCTTTCCCGTCGCATCTCAAGAGGAGGCCCTCTCAACAGAACGGCGAGAGGATCTCCAGGGTCGTGCCACCATTCCAAGAGTCCCCCAGATGTCTCAGTCCATTCCAGAGGAACCTCTTTTCCCTTCAACGGCTCGTCTTTCACGCCGAGGATCGACTCCCACCAAGGTGGCACGTGGCACAGCCCTGTGGGAAAGCCTCGTGGGAAAGCCTCGAGGGACAGCCACGAGGGAAAGCCACAGATCCCTTGATCCACGTGACAGGAAGCGTGACACTACTGCTGCAGCTCGGGAGGAAAGCGCACGTGCATGCCCCCACTCGAGACGAGGCCTGACTCCCCTGGGGAGACTCAGAAGCACCCCAAGTTCCATGGCAACACTGGAGAGGAATCCTCAGGTTCCGGCCCCGACTCCACACAAGGACTGAGGCCCCGGCATGGACGGGAGAGGAATCCCGAGAGGTCCCCTAGCAACTCGCATGGGGACTGGCCTTTCCTGAGGCCACCAGAGCGGGTCCCTGAGGTCCCCGTCGTAACTCGAGAAGACCTGCCGCAACTCGAGAAAATCCAGGAGTTTTTCCCCTCCAGGCGAGATGAGGCCCATTTCCGCTGAGGCGTCTCGAGGCTGATCACACCTCACCTCTGGAACTTCGAAAGGGTCCTTCACACCCTTGGTGCAAATCAAGAAGTTCCCCGACCTAGCCGTCTCCACTCGAGAGGAATCACGAGGGTCCCGCCCACTTCCAGAGGAGCCCCGTTTCCGCCTCGTAGCTCGAGATGAGGGATCCTTTCCCTGCTTCGTCGGGAAAGAGTTCCCGGCGTTCCCGTCGCATCTCAAGAGGAGGCCCTCTCAACAGGAACGGCGAGAGGAACTCCAGGGTCGTGCCACCATTCCAAGAGTCCCCCAGATGTCTCAGTCCATTCCAGAGGAAGCTCTTTTCCCTTCACCAGCTCGTCTTTCACGCCGAGGATCGACTCACACCAAGGTGGCACGTGGCACAGCCCTGTGGGAAAGCCTCGTGGGAAAGCCTCGAGGGACAGCCTCGATGGAAAGCCTCGAGATCCCTTGATCCACGTGACAGGAAGCGTGACACTACTGCTGCAGCTCGGGAGGAAAGCGCACGTGCATGCCACCACTCGAGACGAGGCCTGACTCCCCTGGGGAGACTCAGAAGCACCCCAAGATCCATGGCAACACTGGAGAGGAATCCTCAGGTTCCGGCCCCGACTCCACACAAGGACTGAGGCCCCGGCATGGACGGGAGAGGAATCCCGAGAGGTCCCCTAGCAACTCGCATGGGGACTGGCCTTTCCTGAGGCCACCAGAGCGGGTCCCTGAGGTCCCCGTCGTAACTCGAGAAGACCTGCCGCAACTCGAGAAAATCCAAGAGGTTCTCCCCTCCAGGCGAGATGAGGCCCATTTCCGCTGAGGCGTCTCGAGGCTGATCACACCTCACCTCTGGAACTTCGCAAGGGTCCTTCACACCCTTGGTGCAAATCAAGAAGTTCCCCGACACAGCCGTCTCCACTCGAGAGGAATCACGAGGGTCCCGCCCACATCCAGAGGAGCCCCGTTTCCGCCTCGTAGCTCGAGATGAGGGATCCTTTCCCTGCTTCGTCGGGAAAGAGTTCCCGGCGTTCCCGTCGCATCTCAAGAGGAGGCCCTCTCAACAGGAACGGCGAGAGGAACTCCAGGGTCGTGCCACCATTCCAAGAGTCCCCCAGATGTCTCAGTCCATTCCAGAGGAACCTCTTTTCCCTTCACCGGCTTGTATTTCACGCCGAGGATCGACTCCCACCAAGGTGGCACGTGGCACAGCCCTGTGGGAAAGCCTCGTGGGAAAGCCTCGAGGGACAGCCTCGAGGGAAAGCCACAGATCCCTTGATCCACGTGACAGGAAGCGTGACACTACTGCTGCAGCTCGGTAGGAAAGCGCACGTGCATGCCCCCACTCGAGACGAGGCCTGACTCCCCTGGGGAGACTCAGAAGCACCCCAAGATCCATGGCAACACTGGAGAGGAATCCTCAGGTTCCGGCCCCGACTGCACACAAGGACTGAGGCCCCGGCATGGACGGGAGAGGAATCCCGAGAGGTCCCCTAGCAACTCGCATGGGGACTGGCCTTTCCTGAGGCCACCAGAGCGGGTCCCTGAGGTCCCCGTCGTAACTCGAGAAGACCTGCCGCAACTCGAGAAAATCCAGGAGGTTCTCCCCTCCAGGCGAGATGAGGCCCATTTCCGCTGAGGCGTCTCGAGGCTGATCACACCTCACCTCTGGAACTTCGAAAGGGTCCTTCACACCCTTGGTGCAAATCAAGAAGTTCCCCGACATACCCGTCTCCACTCGAGAGGAATCACGAGGGTCCCGCCCACATCCAGAGGAGCCCCGTTTCCCCCTCGTAGCTCGAGATGAGGGATCCTTTCCCTGCTTCGTCGGGAAAGAGTTCCCGGCGTTCCCGTCGCATCTCAAGAGGAGGCCCTCTCAACAGGAAGGGCGAGAGGAACTCCAGGGTCGTGCCACCATTCCAAGAGTCCCCCAGATGTCTCAGTCCATTCCAGAGGAACCTCTTTTCCCTTCACCGGCTCGTCTTTCACGCCGAGGATCGACTCACACCAAGGTGGCACGTGGCACAGCCCTGTGGGAAAGCCTCGTGGGAAAGCCTCGAGGGACAGCCTCGAGGGAAAGCCACAGATCCCTTGATCCACGAGACAGGAAGCGTGACACTACTGCTGCAGCTCGGGAGGAAAGCGCACGTGCATGCCCCCACTCGAGACGAGGCCTGACTACCCTGGGGAGACTCAGAAGCACCCCAAGATCCATGGCAACACTGGAGAGGAATCCTCAGGTTCCGGCCCCGACTCCACACAAGGAGTGAGGCCCCGGCATGGACGGGAGAGGAATCCCGAGAGGTCCCCTAGCAACTCGCATGGGGACTGGCCTTTCCTGAGGCCACCAGAGCGGGTCCCTGAGGTCCCCGTCGTAACTCGAGAAGACCTGCCGCAACTCGAGAAAATCCAGGAGGTTCTCCCCTGCAGGCGAGATGAGGCCCATTTCCGCTGAGGCGTCTCGAGGCTGATCACACCTCACCTCTGGAACTTCGAAAGGGTCCTTCACACCCTTGGTGCAAATCAAGAAGTTCCCCGACCTAGCCGTCTCCACTCGAGAGGAATCACGAGGGTCCCGCCCAGATCCAGAGGAGCCCCGTTTCCGCCTCGTAGCTCGAGATGAGGGATCCTTTCCCTGCTTCGTCGGGAAAGAGTTCCTGGCGTTCCCGTCGCATCTCAAGAGGAGGGCCTCTCAACAGGAACGGCGAGAGGAACTCCAGGGTCGTGCCACCATTCCAAGAGTCCCCCAGATGTCTCAGTCCATTCCAGAGGAACCTCTTTTCCCTTCACCGGCTCGTCTTTCACGCCGAGGATCGACTCCCACCAAGGTGGCACGTGGCACAGCCCTGTGGGAAAGCCTCGCGGGAAAGCCTCGAGGGACAGCCTCGAGGGAAAGCCACAGATCCCTTGATCCACGTGACAGGAAGCGTGACACTACTGCTGCAGCTCGGGAGGAAAGCGCACGTGCATGCCCCCACTCGAGACGAGGCCTGACTCCCCTGGGGAGACTCAGAAGCACCCCAAGATCCATGGCAACACTGGAGAGGAATCCTCAGGTTCCGGCCCCGACTCCACACAAGGACTGAGGCCCCGGCATGGACGGGAGAGGAATCCCGAGAGCTCCCCTAGCAACTCGCATGGGGACTGGCCTTTCCTGAGGCCACCAGAGCGGGTCCCTGAGGTCCCCGTCGTAACTCGAGAAGACCTGCCGCAACTCGAGAAAATCCAGGAGGTTCTCCCCTCCAGGCGAGATGAGGCCCATTTCCGCTGAGGCGTCTCGAGGCTGATCACACCTCACCTCTGGAACTTCGAAAGGGTCCTTCACACCCTTGGTGCAAATCAAGAAGTTCCCCGACCTAGCCGTCTCCACTCGAGAGGAATCACGAGGGTCCCGCCCACATCCAGAGGAGCCCCGTTTCCGCCTCGTAGCTCGAGATGAGGGATCCTTTCCCTGCTTCGTCGGGAAAGAGTTCCCGGCATTCCCGTCGCATCTCAAGAGGAGGCCCTCTCAACAGGAACGGCGAGAGGAACTCCAGGGTCGTGCCACCATTCCAAGAGTCCCCCAGATGTCTCAGTCCATTCCAGAGGAACCTCTTTTCCCTTCACCGGCTCGTCTTTCATGCCGAGGATCGACTCACACCAAGGTGGCACGTGGCACAGCCCTGTGGGAAAGCCTCGTGGGAAAGCCTCGAGGGACAGCCTCGAGGGAAAGCCACAGATCCCTTGATCCACGAGACAGGAAGCGTGACACTACTGCTGCAGCTCGGGAGGAAAGCGCACGTGCATGCCCCCACTCGAGACGAGGCCTGACTCCCCTGGGGAGACTCAGAAGCACCCCAAGATCCATGGCAACACTGGAGAGGAATCCTCAGGTTCCGGCCCCGACTCCACACAAGGAGTGAGGCCCCGGCATGGACGGGAGAGGAATCCCGAGAGGTCCCCTAGCAACTCGCATGGGGACTGGCCTTTCCTGAGGCCACCAGAGCGGGTCCCTGAGGTCCCCGTCGTAACTCGAGAAGACCTGCCGCAACTCGAGAAAATCCAGGAGGTTCTCCCCTCCAGGCGAGATGAGGCCCATTTCCGCTGAGGCGTCTCGAGGCTGATCACACCTCACCTCTGGAACTTCGAAAGGGTCCTTCACACCCTTGGTGCAAATCAAGAAGTTCCCCGACCTAGCCGTCTCCACTCGAGAGGAATCACGAGGGTCCCGCCCACATCCAGAGGAGCCCCGTTTCCGCCTCGTAGCTCGAGATGAGGGATCCTTTCCCTGCTTCGTCGGGAAAGAGTTCCCGGCGTTCCCGTCGCATCTCAAGAGGAGGCCCTCTCAACAGGAACGGCGAGAGGAACTCCAGGGTCGTGCCACCATTCCAAGAGTCCCCCAGATGTCTCAGTCCATTCCAGAGGAACCTCTTTTCCCTTCACCGGCTCGTCTTTCATGCCGAGGATCGACTCCCACCAAGGTGGCACGTGGCACAGCCCTGTGGGAAAGCCTCGTGGGAAAGCCTCGAGGGACAGCCTCGAGGGAAAGCCACAGATCCCTTGATCCACGAGACAGGAAGCGTGACACTACTGCTGCAGCTCGGGAGGAAAGCGCACGTGCATGCCCCCACTCGAGACGAGGCCTGACTCCCCTGGGGAGACTCAGAAGCACCCCAAGATCCATGGCAACACTGGAGAGGAATCCTCAGGTTCCGGCCCCGACTCCACACAAGGAGTGAGGCCCCGGCATGGACGGGAGAGGAATCCCGAGAGGTCCCCTAGCAACTCGCATGGGGACTGGCCTTTCCTGAGGCCACCAGAGCGGGTCCCTGAGGTCCCCGTCGTAACTCGAGAAGACCTGCCGCAACTCGAGAAAATCCAGGAGGTTCTCCCCTCCAGGCGAGATGAGGCCCATTTCCGCTGAGGCGTCTCGAGGCTGATCACACCTCACCTCTGGAACTTCGAAAGGGTCCTTCACACCCTTGGTGCAAATCAAGAAGTTCCCCGACCTAGCCGTCTCCACTCGAGAGGAATCACGAGGGTCCCGCCCACATCCAGAGGAGCCCCGTTTCCGCCTCGTAGCTCGAGATGAGGGATCCTTTCCCTGCTTCGTCGGGAAAGAGTTCCCGGCGTTCCCGTCGCATCTCAAGAGGAGGCCCTCTCAACAGGAACGGCGAGAGGAACTCCAGGGTCGTGCCACCATTCCAAGAGTCCGCCAGATGTCTCAGTCCATTCCAGAGGAACCTCTTTTCCCTTCACCGGCTCGTCTTTCACGCCGAGGATCGACTCACACCAAGGTGGCACGTGGCACAGCCCTGTGGGAAAGCCTCGTGGGAAAGCCTCGAGGGACAGCCTCGAGGGAAAGCCACAGATCCCTTGATCCACGAGACAGGAAGCGTGACACTACTGCTGCAGCTCGGGAGGAAAGCGCACGTGCATGCCCCCACTCGAGACGAGGCCTGACTCCCCTGGGGAGACTCAGAAGCACCCCAAGATCCATGGCAACACTGGAGAGGAATCCTCAGGTTCCGGCCCCGACTCCACACAAGGAGTGAGGCCCCGGCATGGACGGGAGAGGAATCCCGAGAGGTCCCCTAGCAACTCGCATGGGGACTGGCCTTTCCTGAGGCCACCAGAGCGGGTCCCTGAGGTCCCCGTCGTAACTCGAGAAGACCTGCCGCAACTCGAGAAAATCCAGGAGGTTCTCCCCTGCAGGCGAGATGAGGCCCATTTCCGCTGAGGCGTCTGGAGGCTGATCAAACCTCACCTCTGGAACTTCGAAAGGGTCCTTCACACCCTTGGTGCAAATCAAGAAGTTCCCCGACCTAGCCGTCTCCACTCGAGAGGAATCACGAGGGTCCCGCCCACATCCAGAGGAGCCCCGTTTCCGCCTCGTAGCTCGAGATGAGGGATCCTTTCCCTGCTTCGTCGGGAAAGAGTTCCCGGCGTTCCCGTCGCATCTCAAGAGGAGGCCCTCTCAACAGGAACGGCGAGAGGAACTCCAGGGTCGTGCCACCATTCCAAGAGTCCCCCAGATGTCTCAGTCCATTCCAGAGGAACCTCTTTTCCCTTCAACGGCTCGTCTTTCACGCCGAGGATCGTCTCCCACCAAGGTGGCACGTGGCACAGCCCTGTGGGAAAGCCTCGTGGGAAAGCCTCGAGGGACAGCCTCGAGGGAAAGCCACAGATCCCTTGATCCACGTGACAGGAAGCGTGACACTACTGCTGCAGCTCGGGAGGAAAGCGCACGTGCATGCCCCCACTCGAGACGAGGCCTGACTCCCCTGGGGAGACTCAGAAGCACCCCAAGATCCATAGCAACACTGGAGAGGAATCCTCAGGTTCCGGCCCCGACTCCACACAAGGACTGAGGCCCCGGCATGGACGGGAGAGGAATCCCGAGAGCTCCCCTAGCAACTCGCATGGGGACTGGCCTTTCCTGAGGCCACCAGAGCGGGTCCCTGAGGTCCCCGTCGTAACTCGAGAAGACCTGCCGCAACTCGAGAAAATCCAGGAGGTTCTCCCCTCCAGGCGAGATGAGGCCCATTTCCGCTGAGGCGTCTCGAGGCTGATCACACCTCACCTCTGGAACTTCGAAAGGGTCCTTCACACCCTTGGTGCAAATCAAGAAGTTCCCCGACCTAGCCGTCTCCACTCGAGAGGAATCACGAGGGTCCCGCCCACATCCAGAGGAGCCCCGTTTCCGCCTCGTAGCTCGAGATGAGGGATCCTTTCCCTGCTTCGTCGGGAAAGAGTTCCTGGCGTTCCCTTCGCATCTCAAGAGGAGGGCCTCTCAACAGGAACGGCGAGAGGAACTCCAGGGTCGTGCCACCATTCCAAGAGTCCCCCAGATGTCTCAGTCCATTCCAGAGGAACCTCTTTTCCCTTCACCGGCTCGTCTTTCACGCCGAGGATCGACTCCCACCAAGGTGGCACGTGGCACAGCCCTGTGGGAAAGCCTCGCGGGAAAGCCTCGAGGGACAGCCTCGAGGGAAAGCCACAGATCCCTTGATCCACGTGACAGGAAGCGTGACACTACTGCTGCAGCTCGGGAGGAAAGCGCACGTGCATGCCCCCACTCGAGACGAGGCCTGACTCCCCTGGGGAGACTCAGAAGCACCCCAAGATCCATGGCAACACTGGAGAGGAATCCTCAGGTTCCGGCCCCGACTCCACACAAGGAGTGAGGCCCCGGCATGGACGGGAGAGGAATCCCGAGAGGTCCCCTAGCAACTCGCATGGGGACTGGCCTTTCCTGAGGCCACCAGAGCGGGTCCCTGAGGTCCCCGTCGTAACTCGAGAAGACCTGCCGCAACTCGAGAAAATCCAGGAGGTTCTCCCCTCCAGGCGAGATGAGGCCCATTTCCGCTGAGGCGTCTCGAGGCTGATCACACCTCACCTCTGGAACTTCGAAAGGGTCCTTCACACCCTTGGTGCAAATCAAGAAGTTCCCCGACCTAGCCGTCTCCACTCGAGAGGAATCACGAGGGTCCCGCCCACATCCAGAGGAGCCCCGTTTCCGCCTCGTAGCTCGAGATGAGGGATCCTTTCCCTGCTTCGTCGGGAAAGAGTTCCCGGCGTTCCCGTCGCATCTCAAGAGGAGGCCCTCTCAACAGGAACGGCGAGAGGAACTCCAGGGTCGTGCCACCATTCCAAGAGTCCCCCAGATGTCTCAGTCCATTCCAGAGGAACCTCTTTTCCCTTCACCGGCTCGTCTTTCACGCCGAGGATCGTCTCCCACCAAGGTGGCACGTGGCACAGCCCTGTGGGAAAGCCTCGTGGGAAAGCCTCGAGGGACAGCCTCGAGGGAAAGCCACAGATCCCTTGATCCACGTGACAGGAAGCGTGACACTACTGCTGCAGCTCGGGAGGAAAGCGCACGTGCATGCCCCCACTCGAGACGAGGCCTGACTCCCCTGGGGAGACTCAGAAGCACCCCAAGATCCATGGCAACACTGGAGAGGAATCCTCAGGTTCCGGCCCCGACTCCACACAAGGAGTGAGGCCCCGGCATGGACGGGAGAGGAATCCCGAGAGGTCCCCTAGCAACTCGCATGGGGACTGGCCTTTCCTGAGGCCACCAGAGCGGGTCCCTGAGGTCCCCGTCGTAACTCGAGAAGACCTGCCGCAACTCGAGAAAATCCAGGAGGTTCTCCCCTCCAGGCGAGATGAGGCCCATTTCCGCTGAGGCGTCTCGAGGCTGATCACACCTCACCTCTGGAACTTCGAAAGGGTCCTTCACACCCTTGGTGCAAATCAAGAAGTTCCCCGACCTAGCCGTCTCCACTCGAGAGGAATCACGAGGGTCCCGCCCACATCCAGAGGAGCCCCGTTTCCGCCTCGTAGCTCGAGATGAGGGATCCTTTCCCTGCTTCGTCGGGAAAGAGTTCCCGGCGTTCCCGTCGCATCTCAAGAGGAGGCCCTCTCAACAGGAACGGCGAGAGGAACTCCAGGGTCGTGCCACCATTCCAAGAGTCCCCCAGATGTCTCAGTCCATTCCAGAGGAACCTCTTTTCCCTTCACCGGCTCGTCTTTCACGCCGAGGATCGACTCCCACCAAGGTGGCACGTGGCACAGCCCTGTGGGAAAGCCTCGCGGGAAAGCCTCGAGGGACAGCCTCGAGGGAAAGCCACAGATCCCTTGATCCACGTGACAGGAAGCGTGACACTACTGCTGCAGCTCGGGAGGAAAGCGCACGTGCATGCCCCCACTCGAGACGAGGCCTGACTCCCCTGGGGAGACTCAGAAGCACCCCAAGATCCAGGGCAACACTGGAGAGGAATCCTCAGGTTCCGGCCCCGACTCCACACAAGGACTGAGGCCCCGGCATGGACGGGAGAGGAATCCCGAGAGGTCCCCTAGCAACTCGCATGGGGACTGGCCTTTCCTGAGGCCACCAGAGCGGGTCCCTGAGGTCCCCGTCGTAACTCGAGAAGACCTGCCGCAACTCGAGAAAATCCAGGAGGTTCTCCCCTCCAGGCGAGATGAGGCCCATTTCCGCTGAGGCGTCTCGAGGCTGATCACACCTCACCTCTGGAACTTCGAAAGGGTCCTTCACACCCTTGGTGCAAATCAAGAAGTTCCCCGACCTAGCCGTCTCCACTCGAGAGGAATCACGAGGGTCCCGCCCACATCCAGAGGAGCCCCGTTTCCGCCTCGTAGCTCGAGATGAGGGATCCTTTCCCTGCTTCGTCGGGAAAGAGTTCCCGGCGTTCCCGTCGCATCTCAAGAGGAGGCCCTCTCAACAGGAACGGCGAGAGGAACTCCAGGGTCGTGCCACCATTCCAAGAGTCCCCCAGATGTCTCAGTCCATTCCAGAGGAACCTCTTTTCCCTTCACCGGCTCGTCTTTCACGCCGAGGATCGTCTCCCACCAAGGTGGCACGTGGCACAGCCCTGTGGGAAAGCCTCGTGGGAAAGCCTCGAGGGACAGCCTCGAGGGAAAGCCACAGATCCCTTGATCCACGTGACAGGAAGCGTGACACTACTGCTGCAGCTCGGGAGGAAAGCGCACGTGCATGCCCCCACTCGAGACGAGGCCTGACTCCCCTGGGGAGACTCAGAAGCACCCCAAGATCCATGGCAACACTGGAGAGGAATCCTCAGGTTCCGGCCCCGACTCCACACAAGGAGTGAGGCCCCGGCATGGACGGGAGAGGAATCCCGAGAGGTCCCCTAGCAACTCGCATGGGGACTGGCCTTTCCTGAGGCCACCAGAGCGGGTCCCTGAGGTCCCCGTCGTAACTCGAGAAGACCTGCCGCAACTCGAGAAAATCCAGGAGTTCTCCCCTCCAGGCGAGATGAGGCCCATTTCCGCTGAGGCGTCTCGAGGCTGATCACACCTCACCTCTGGAACTTCGAAAGGGTCCTTCACACCCTTGGTGCAAATCAAGAAGTTCCCCCGACCTAGCCGTCTCCACTCGAGAGGAATCACGAGGGTCCCGCCCACATCCAGAGGAGCCCCGTTTCCGCCTCGTAGCTCGAGATGAGGGATCCTTTCCCTGCTTCGTCGGGAAAGAGTTCCCGGCGTTCCCGTCGCATCTCAAGAGGAGGCCCTCTCAACAGGAACGGCGAGAGGAACTCCAGGGTCGTGCCACCATTCCAAGAGTCCCCCAGATGTCTCAGTCCATTCCAGAGGAACCTCTTTTCCCTTCACCGGCTCGTCTTTCACGCCGAGGATCGACTCCCACCAAGGTGGCACGTGGCACAGCCCTGTGGGAAAGCCTCGCGGGAAAGCCTCGAGGGACAGCCTCGAGGGAAAGCCACAGATCCCTTGATCCACGTGACAGGAAGCGTGACACTACTGCTGCAGCTCGGGAGGAAAGCGCACGTGCATGCCCCCACTCGAGACGAGGCCTGACTCCCCTGGGGAGACTCAGAAGCACCCCAAGATCCAGGGCAACACTGGAGAGGAATCCTCAGGTTCCGGCCCCGACTCCACACAAGGACTGAGGCCCCGCATGGACGGGAGAGGAATCCCGAGAGGTCCCCTAGCAACTCGCATGGGGACTGGCCTTTCCTGAGGCCACCAGAGCGGGTCCCTGAGGTCCCCGTCGTAACTCGAGAAGACCTGCCGCAACTCGAGAAAATCCAGGAGGTTCTCCCCTCCAGGCGAGATGAGGCCCATTTCCGCTGAGGCGTCTTGAGGCTGATCACACCTCACCTCTGGAACTTCGAAAGGGTCCTTCACACCCTTGGTGCAAATCAAGAAGTTCCCCGACCTAGCCGTCTCCACTCGAGAGGAATCACGAGGGTCCCGCCCACATCCAGAGGAGCCCCGTTTCCGCCTCGTAGCTCGAGATGAGGGATCCTTTCCCTGCTTCGTCGGGAAAGAGTTCCCGGCGTTCCCGTCGCATCTCAAGAGGAGGCCCTCTCAACAGGAATGGCGAGAGGAACTCCAGGGTCGTGCCACCATTCCAAGAGTCCCCCAGATGTCTCAGTCCATTCCAGAGGAACCTCTTTTCCCTTCACCGGCTCGTCTTTCACGCCGAGGATCGACTCCCACCAAGGTGGCACGTGGCACAGCCCTGTGGGAAAGCCTCGTGGGAAAGCCTCGAGGGACAGCCTCGAGGGAAAGCCACAGATCCCTTGATCCACGTGACAGGAAGCGTGACACTACTGCTGCAGCTCGGGAGGAAAGCGCACGTGCATGCCCCCACTCGAGACGAGGCCTGACTCCCCTGGGGAGACTCAGAAGCACCCCAAGATCCATGGCAACACTGGAGAGGAATCCTCAGGTTCCAGCCCCGACTCCACGCAAGGACTGAGGCCCCGGCATGGACGGGAGAGGAATCCCGAGAGGTCCCCTCGCAACTCGCATGGGGACTGGCCTTTCCTGAGGCCACCAGAGCGGGTCCCTGAGGTCCCCGTCGTAACTCGAGAAGACCTGCCGCAACTCGAGAAAATCCAGGTTTTTCTCCCCTCCAGGCGAGATGAGGCCCATTTCCGCTGAGGCGTCTCGAGGCTGATCACACCTCACCTCTGGAACTTCGAAAGGGTCCTTCACACCCTTGGTGCCCTTGGTGCAAATCAAGAAGTTCCCCGACATACCCGTCTCCACTCGAGAGGAATCACGAGGGTCCCGCCCACATCCAGAGGAGCCCCGTTTCCCCCTCGTAGCTCGAGATGAGGGATCCTTTCCCTGCTTCGTCGGGAAAGAGTTCCTGGCGTTCCCGTCGCATCTCAAGTGGAGGCCCTCTCAACAGGAATGGCGAGAGGAACTCCAGGGTCGTGCCACCATTCCAAGAGTCCCCCAGATGTCTCAGTCCATTCCAGAGGAACCTCTTTTCCCTTCACCGGCTCGTCTTTCACGCCGAGGATCGACTCACACCAAGGTGGCACGTGGCACAGCCCTGTGGGAAAGCCTCGAGTGACAGCCTCGAGGGAAACCCACAGATCCCTTGATCCACGTGACAGGAAGCGTGACACTACTGCTACAGCTCGGGAGGAATGCGCACGTGCATGCCCCCACTCGAGACGAGGCCTGACTCCCCTGGGGAGACTCAGAAGCACCCCAAGATCCATGGCAACACTGGAGAGGAATCCTCAGGTTCCGGCCCCGACTCCACACAAGGTCTTAGGCCTCGGCATGGACGGGAGGGGAATCCCGAGATGGCCCCTAGCAACTAAATGGGGACTGGCCTTTCCTGAGGCCACCAGAGTGGGTCCCTGAGGTCCCCGTCGTAACTCGAGAAGACCTGCCGCAACTCGAGAAAATCCAGGAGGTTCTCCCCTCCAGGCGAGATGAGGCCCATTTCCGCTGAGGCGTCTCGAGGCTGATCACACCTCACCTCTGGAACTTCGAAAGGGTCCTTCACACCCTTGGTGCAAATCAAGAATTTCCCCCGACCTAGCCGTCTCCACTCGAGAGGAATCACGAGGGTCCCGCCCACATCCAGAGGAGCCCCGTTTCCGCCTCGTAGCTCGAGATGAGGGATCCCTTTCCCTGCTTCGTCGGGAAAGAGTTCCCGGCGTTCCCCGTCGCATCTCAAGAGGAGGCCCCTCTCAACAGAACGGCGAGGAGGATCTCCAGGGTCGTGCCACCATTCCAAGAGTCCCCCAGATGTCTCAGTCCATTCCAGAGGAACCTCTTTTCCCCTTCAACGGCTCGTCTTTCACGCCGAGGATCGACTCCCACCAAGGTGGCACGTGGCACAGCCCTGTGGGAAAGCCTCGTGGGAAAGCCTCGAGGGACAGCCTCGAGGGAAAGCCACAGATCCCTTGATCCACGTGACAGGAAGCGTGACACTACTGCTGCAGCTCGGGAGGAAAGCGCACGTGCATTGCCCCCACTCGAGACGAGGCCTGACTCCCCTGGGGAGACTCAGAAGCACCCCAAGTTCCATGGCAACACTGGAGAGGAATCCTCAGGTTCCGGCCCCGACTCCACACAAGGACTGAGGCCCCGGCATGGACGGGAGAGGAATCCCGAGAGGTCCCCTAGCAACTCGCATGGGGACTGGCCTTTCCTGAGGCCACCAGAGCGGGTCCCTGAGGTCCCCCGTCGTAACTCGAGAAGACCTGCCGCAACTGGAGAAAATCCAGGAGTTTTTCCCCTCCAGGCGAGATGAGGCCCATTTCGGCTGAGGCGTCTCGAGGCTGATCACACCTCACCTCTGGAACTTCGAAAGGGTCCTTCACACCCTTGGTGCAAATCAAGAAGTTCCCCGACCTAGCCGTCTCCACTCGAGAGGAATCACGAGGGTCCCGCCCACATCCAGAGGAGCCCCGTTTCCGCCTCGTAGCTCGAGATGAGGGATCCTTTCCCTGCTTCGTCGGGAAAGAGTTCCCGGCGTTCCCGTCGCATCTCAAGAGGAGGCCCTCTCAACAGAACGGCGAGAGGAACTCCAGGGTCGTGCCACCATTCCAAGAGTCCCCCAGATGTCTCAGTCCATTCCAGAGGAAGCTCTTTTCCCTTCACCAGCTCGTCTTTCACGCCGAGGATCGACTCACACCAAGGTGGCACGTGGCACAGCCCTGTGGGAAAGCCTCGTGGGAAAGCCTCGAGGGACAGCCTCGATGGAAAGCCTCGAGATCCCTTGATCCACGTGACAGGAAGCGTGACACTACTGCTGCAGCTCGGGAGGAAAGCGCACGTGCATGCCACCACTCGAGACGAGGCCTGACTCCCCTGGGGAGACTCAGAAGCACCCCAAGATCCATGGCAACACTGGAGAGGAATCCTCAGGTTCCGGCCCCGACTCCACACAAGGACTGAGGCCCCGGCATGGACGGGAGAGGAATCCCGAGAGGTCCCCTAGCAACTCGCATGGGGACTGGCCTTTCCTGAGGCCACCAGAGCGGGTCCCTGAGGTCCCCGTCGTAACTCTAGAAGACCTGCCGCAACTCGAGAAAATCCAAGAGGTTCTCCCCTCCAGGCGAGATGAGGCCCATTTCCGCTGAGGCGTCTCGAGGCTGATCACACCTCACCTCTGGAACTTCGCAAGGGTCCTTCACACCCTTGGTGCAAATCAAGAAGTTCCCCGACACAGCCGTCTCCACTCGAGAGGAATCACGAGGGTCCCGCCCACATCCAGAGGAGCCCCGTTTCCGCCTCGTAGCTCGAGATGAGGGATCCTTTCCCTGCTTCGTCGGGAAAGAGTTCCCGTCGCACCTCAAGAGGAGGCCCTCTCAACAGGAACGGCGAGAGGAACTCCAGGGTCGTGCCACCATTCCAAGAGTCCCCCAGATGTCTCAGTCCATTCCAGAGGAACCTCTTTTCCCTTCACCGGCTCGTCTTTCACGCTGAGGATCGATTCACACCAAGGTGGCACGTGGCACAGCCCTGTGGGAAAGCCTCGTGCGAAAGCCTCGAGGGACAGCCTCGAGGGAAAGCCACAGATCCCTTGATCCACGTGACAGGAAGCGTGACACTACTGCTGCAGCTCGGGAGGAAAGCGCACGTGCATGCCCCCACTCGAGACGAGGCCTGACTCCCCTGGGGAGACTCAGAAGCACCCCAAGATCCATGGCAACACTGGAGAGGAATCCTCAGGTTCCAGCCCCGACTCCACGCAAGGACTGAGGCCCCGGCATGGACGGGAGAGGAATCCCGAGAGGTCCCCTCGCAACTCGCATGGGGACTGGCCTTTCCTGAGGCCACCAGAGCGGGTCCCTGAGGTCCCCGTCGTAACTCGAGAAGACCTGCCGCAACTCGAGAAAATCCAGGTTTTTCTCCCCTCCAGGCGAGATGAGGCCCATTTCCGCTGAGGCGTCTCGAGGCTGATCACACCTCACCTCTGGAACTTCGAAAGGGTCCTTCACACCCTTGGTGCAAATCAAGAAGTTCCCCGACATACCCGTCTCCACTCGAGAGGAATCACGAGGGTCCCGCCCACATCCAGAGGAGCCCCGTTTCCCCCTCGTAGCTCGAGATGAGGGATCCTTTCCCTGCTTCGTCGGGAAAGAGTTCCTGGCGTTCCCGTCGCATCTCAAGTGGAGGCCCTCTCAACAGGAATGGCGAGAGGAACTCCAGGGTCGTGCCACCATTCCAAGAGTCCCCCCAGATGTCTCAGTCCATTCCAGAGGAACCTCTTTTCCCTTCACCGGCTCGTCTTTCACGCCGAGGATCGACTCACACCAAGGTGGCACGTGGCACAGCCCTGTGGGAAAGCCTCGAGTGACAGCCTCGAGGGAAACCCACAGATCCCTTGATCCACGTGACAGGAAGCGTGACACTACTGCTACAGCTCGGGAGGAATGCGCACGTGCATGCCCCCACTCGAGACGAGGCCTGACTCCCCTGGGGAGACTCAGAAGCACCCCAAGATCCATGGCAACACTGGAGAGGAATCCTTCGGTTCCGGCCCCGACTCCACACAAGGTCTTAGGCCTCGGCATGGACGGGAGGGGAATCCCGAGATGGCCCCTAGCAACTAAATGGGGACTGGCCTTTCCTGAGGCCACCAGAGTGGGTCCCTGAGGTCCCCGTCGTAACTCGAGAAGACCTGCCGCAACTCGAGAAAATCCAGGAGGTTCTCCCCTCCAGGCGAGATGAGGCCCATTTCCGCTGAGGCGTCTCGAGGCTGATCACACCTCACCTCTGGAACTTCGAAAGGGTCCTTCACACCCTTGGTGCAAATCAAGAATTTCCCCGACCTAGCCGTCTCCACTCGAGAGGAATCACGAGGGTCCCGCCCACATCCAGAGGAGCCCCGTTTCCGCCTCGTAGCTCGAGATGAGGGATCCTTTCCCTGCTTCGTCGGGAAAGAGTTCCCGGCGTTCCCGTCGCATCTCAAGAGGAGGCCCTCTCAACAGAACGGCGAGAGGATCTCCAGGGTCGTGCCACCATTCCAAGAGTCCCCCAGATGTCTCAGTCCATTCCAGAGGAACCTCTTTTCCCTTCAACGGCTCGTCTTTCACGCCGAGGATCGACTCCCACCAAGGTGGCACGTGGCACAGCCCTGTGGGAAAGCCTCGTGGGAAAGCCTCGAGGGACAGCCTCGAGGGAAAGCCACAGATCCCTTGATCCACGTGACAGGAAGCGTGACACTACTGCTGCAGCTCGGGAGGAAAGCGCACGTGCATGCCCCCACTCGAGACGAGGCCTGACTCCCCTGGGGAGACTCAGAAGCACCCCAAGTTCCATGGCAACACTGGAGAGGAATCCTCAGGTTCCGGCCCCGACTCCACACAAGGACTGAGGCCCCGGCATGGACGGGAGAGGAATCCCGAGAGGTCCCCTAGCAACTCGCATGGGGACTGGCCTTTCCTGAGGCCACCAGAGCGGGTCCCTGAGGTCCCCGTCGTAACTCGAGAAGACCTGCCGCAACTGGAGAAAATCCAGGAGTTTTTCCCCTCCAGGCGAGATGAGGCCCATTTCGGCTGAGGCGTCTCGAGGCTGATCACACCTCACCTCTGGAACTTCGAAAGGGTCCTTCACACCCTTGGTGCAAATCAAGAAGTTCCCCGACCTAGCCGTCTCCACTCGAGAGGAATCACGAGGGTCCCGCCCACATCCAGAGGAGCCCCGTTTCCGCCTCGTAGCTCGAGATGAGGGATCCTTTCCCTGCTTCGTCGGGAAAGAGTTCCCGGCGTTCCCGTCGCATCTCAAGAGGAGGCCCTCTCAACAGAACGGCGAGAGGAACTCCAGGGTCGTGCCACCATTCCAAGAGTCCCCCAGATGTCTCAGTCCATTCCAGAGGAAGCTCTTTTCCCTTCACCAGCTCGTCTTTCACGCCGAGGATCGACTCACACCAAGGTGGCACGTGGCACAGCCCTGTGGGAAAGCCTCGTGGGAAAGCCTCGAGGGACAGCCTCGATGGAAAGCCTCGAGATCCCTTGATCCACGTGACAGGAAGCGTGACACTACTGCTGCAGCTCGGGAGGAAAGCGCACGTGCATGCCACCACTCGAGACGAGGCCTGACTCCCCTGGGGAGACTCAGAAGCACCCCAAGATCCATGGCAACACTGGAGAGGAATCCTCAGGTTCCGGCCCCGACTCCACACAAGGACTGAGGCCCCGGCATGGACGGGAGAGGAATCCCGAGAGGTCCCCTAGCAACTCGCATGGGGACTGGCCTTTCCTGAGGCCACCAGAGCGGGTCCCTGAGGTCCCCGTCGTAACTCTAGAAGACCTGCCGCAACTCGAGAAAATCCAAGAGGTTCTCCCCTCCAGGCGAGATGAGGCCCATTTCCGCTGAGGCGTCTCGAGGCTGATCACACCTCACCTCTGGAACTTCGCAAGGGTCCTTCACACCCTTGGTGCAAATCAAGAAGTTCCCCGACACAGCCGTCTCCACTCGAGAGGAATCACGAGGGTCCCGCCCACATCCAGAGGAGCCCCGTTTCCGCCTCGTAGCTCGAGATGAGGGATCCTTTCCCTGCTTCGTCGGGAAAGAGTTCCCGTCGCACCTCAAGAGGAGGCCCTCTCAACAGGAACGGCGAGAGGAACTCCAGGGTCGTGCCACCATTCCAAGAGTCCCCCAGATGTCTCAGTCCATTCCAGAGGAACCTCTTTTCCCTTCACCGGCTCGTCTTTCACGCTGAGGATCGATTCACACCAAGGTGGCACGTGGCACAGCCCTGTGGGAAAGCCTCGTGCGAAAGCCTCGAGGGACAGCCTCGAGGGAAAGCCACAGATCCCTTGATCCACGTGACAGGAAGCGTGACACTACTGCTGCAGCTCGGGAGGAAAGCGCACGTGCATGCCCCCACTCGAGACGAGGCCTGACTCCCCTGGGGAGACTCAGAAGCACCCCAAGATCCATGGCAACACTGGAGAGGAATCCTCAGGTTCCAGCCCCGACTCCACGCAAGGACTGAGGCCCCGGCATGGACGGGATAGGAATCCCGAGAGGTCCCCTCGCAACTCGCATGGGGACTGGCCTTTCCTGAGGCCACCAGAGCGGGTCCCTGAGGTCCCCGTCGTAACTCGAGAAGACCTGCCGCAACTCGAGAAAATCCAGGTTTTTCTCCCCTCCAGGCGAGATGAGGCCCATTTCCGCTGAGGCGTCTCGAGGCTGATCACACCTCACCTCTGGAACTTCGAAAGGGTCCTTCACACCCTTGGTGCAAATCAAGAAGTTCCCCGACATACCCGTCTCCACTCGAGAGGAATCACGAGGGTCCCGCCCACATCCAAAGGAGCCCCGTTTCCCCCTCGTAGCTCGAGATGAGGGATCCTTTCCCTGCTTCGTCGGGAAAGAGTTCCTGGCGTTCCCGTCGCATCTCAAGTGGAGGCCCTCTCAACAGGAATGGCGAGAGGAACTCCAGGGTCGTGCCACCATTCCAAGAGTCCCCCAGATGTCTCAGTCCATTCCAGAGGAACCTCTTTTCCCTTCACCGGCTCGTCTTTCACGCCGAGGATCGACTCACACCAAGGTGGCACGTGGCACAGCCCTGTGGGAAAGCCTCGAGTGACAGCCTCGAGGGAAACCCACAGATCCCTTGATCCACGTGACAGGAAGCGTGACACTACTGCTACAGCTCGGGAGGAATGCGCACGTGCATGCCCCCACTCGAGACGAGGCCTGACTCCCCTGGGGAGACTCAGAAGCACCCCAAGATCCATGGCAACACTGGAGAGGAATCCTTCGGTTCCGGCCCCGACTCCACACAAGGTCTTAGGCCTCGGCATGGACGGGAGGGGAATCCCGAGATGGCCCCTAGCAACTAAATGGGGACTGGCCTTTCCTGAGGCCACCAGAGTGGGTCCCTGAGGTCCCCGTCGTAACTCGAGAAGACCTGCCGCAACTCGAGAAAATCCAGGAGGTTCTCCCCTCCAGGCGAGATGAGGCCCATTTCCGCTGAGGCGTCTCGAGGCTGATCACACCTCACCTCTGGAACTTCGAAAGGGTCCTTCACACCCTTGGTGCAAATCAAGAATTTCCCCGACCTAGCCGTCTCCACTCGAGAGGAATCACGAGGGTCCCGCCCACATCCAGAGGAGCCCCGTTTCCGCCTCGTAGCTCGAGATGAGGGATCCTTTCCCTGCTTCGTCGGGAAAGAGTTCCCGGCGTTCCCGTCGCATCTCAAGAGGAGGCCCTCTCAACAGAACGGCGAGAGGATCTCCAGGGTCGTGCCACCATTCCAAGAGTCCCCCAGATGTCTCAGTCCATTCCAGAGGAACCTCTTTTCCCTTCAACGGCTCGTCTTTCACGCCGAGGATCGACTCCCACCAAGGTGGCACGTGGCACAGCCCTGTGGGAAAGCCTCGTGGGAAAGCCTCGAGGGACAGCCTCGAGGGAAAGCCACAGATCCCTTGATCCACGTGACAGGAAGCGTGACACTACTGCTGCAGCTCGGGAGGAAAGCGCACGTGCATGCCCCCACTCGAGACGAGGCCTGACTCCCCTGGGGAGACTCAGAAGCACCCCAAGTTCCATGGCAACACTGGAGAGGAATCCTCAGGTTCCGGCCCCGACTCCACACAAGGACTGAGGCCCCGGCATGGACGGGAGAGGAATCCCGAGAGGTCCCCTAGCAACTCGCATGGGGACTGGCCTTTCCTGAGGCCACCAGAGCGGGTCCCTGAGGTCCCCGTCGTAACTCGAGAAGACCTGCCGCAACTGGAGAAAATCCAGGAGTTTTTCCCCTCCAGGTGAGATGAGGCCCATTTCGGCTGAGGCGTCTCGAGGCTGATCACACCTCACCTCTGGAACTTCGAAAGGGTCCTTCACACCCTTGGTGCAAATCAAGAAGTTCCCCGACCTAGCCGTCTCCACTCGAGAGGAATCACGAGGGTCCCGCCCACATCCAGAGGAGCCCCGTTTCCGCCTCGTAGCTCGAGATGAGGGATCCTTTCCCTGCTTCGTCGGGAAAGAGTTCCCGGCGTTCCCGTCGCATCTCAAGAGGAGGCCCTCTCAACAGAACGGCGAGAGGAACTCCAGGGTCGTGCCACCATTCCAAGAGTCCCCCAGATGTCTCAGTCCATTCCAGAGGAAGCTCTTTTCCCTTCACCAGCTCGTCTTTCACGCCGAGGATCGACTCACACCAAGGTGGCACGTGGCACAGCCCTGTGGGAAAGCCTCGTGGGAAAGCCTCGAGGGACAGCCTCGATGGAAAGCCTCGAGATCCCTTGATCCACGTGACAGGAAGCGTGACACTACTGCTGCAGCTCGGGAGGAAAGCGCACGTGCATGCCACCACTCGAGACGAGGCCTGACTCCCCTGGGGAGACTCAGAAGCACCCCAAGATCCATGGCAACACTGGAGAGGAATCCTCAGGTTCCGGCCCCGACTCCACACAAGGACTGAGGCCCCGGCATGGACGGGAGAGGAATCCCGAGAGGTCCCCTAGCAACTCGCATGGGGACTGGCCTTTCCTGAGGCCACCAGAGCGGGTCCCTGAGGTCCCCGTCGTAACTCTAGAAGACCTGCCGCAACTCGAGAAAATCCAAGAGGTTCTCCCCTCCAGGCGAGATGAGGCCCATTTCCGCTGAGGCGTCTCGAGGCTGATCACACCTCACCTCTGGAACTTCGCAAGGGTCCTTCACACCCTTGGTGCAAATCAAGAAGTTCCCCGACACAGCCGTCTCCACTCGAGAGGAATCACGAGGGTCCCGCCCACATCCAGAGGAGCCCCGTTTCCGCCTCGTAGCTCGAGATGAGGGATCCTTTCCCTGCTTCGTCGGGAAAGAGTTCCCGTCGCATCTCAAGAGGAGGCCCTCTCAACAGGAACGGCGAGAGGAACTCCAGGGTCGTGCCACCATTCCAAGAGTCCCCCAGATGTCTCAGTCCATTCCAGAGGAACCTCTTTTCCCTTCACCGGCTCGTCTTTCACGCTGAGGATCGATTCACACCAAGGTGGCACGTGGCACAGCCCTGTGGGAAAGCCTCGTGCGAAAGCCTCGAGGGACAGCCTCGAGGGAAAGCCACAGATCCCTTGATCCACGTGACAGGAAGCGTGACACTACTGCTGCAGCTCGGGAGGAAAGCGCACGTGCATGCCCCCACTCGAGACGAGGCCTGACTCCCCTGGGGAGACTCAGAAGCACCCCAAGATCCATGGCAACAATGGAGAGGAATCCTCAGGTTCCAGCCCCGACTCCACGCAAGGACTGAGGCCCCGGCATGGACGGGAGAGGAATCCCGAGAGGTCCCCTCGCAACTCGCATGGGGACTGGCCTTTCCTGAGGCCACCAGAGCGGGTCCCTGAGGTCCCCGTCGTAACTCGAGAAGACCTGCCGCAACTCGAGAAAATCCAGGAGTTTTTCCCCTCCAGGCGAGATGAGGCCCATTTCGGCTGAGGCGTCTCGAGGCTGATCACACCTCACCTCTGGAACTTCGAAAGGGTCCTTCACACCCTTGGTGCAAATCAAGAAGTTCCCCGACCTAGCCGTCTCCACTCGAGAGGAATCACGAGGGTCCCGCCCACATCCAGAGGAGCCCCGTTTCCGCCTCGTAGCTCGAGATGAGGGATCCTTTCCCTGCTTCGTCGGGAAAGAGTTCCCGGCGTTCCCGTCGCATCTCAAGAGGAGGCCCTCTCAACAGAACGGCGAGAGGAACTCCAGGGTCGTGCCACCATTCCAAGAGTCCCCCAGATGTCTCAGTCCATTCCAGAGGAAGCTCTTTTCCCTTCACCAGCTCGTCTTTCACGCCGAGGATCGACTCACACCAAGGTGGCACGTGGCACAGCCCTGTGGGAAAGCCTCGTGGGAAAGCCTCGAGGGACAGCCTCGATGGAAAGCCTCGAGATCCCTTGATCCACGTGACAGGAAGCGTGACACTACTGCTGCAGCTCGGGAGGAAAGCGCACGTGCATGCCACCACTCGAGACGAGGCCTGACTCCCCTGGGGAGACTCAGAAGCACCCCAAGATCCATGGCAACACTGGAGAGGAATCCTCAGGTTCCGGCCCCGACTCCACACAAGGACTGAGGCCCCGGCATGGACGGGAGAGGAATCCCGAGAGGTCCCCTAGCAACTCGCATGGGGACTGGCCTTTCCTGAGGCCACCAGAGCGGGTCCCTGAGGTCCCCGTCGTAACTCTAGAAGACCTGCCGCAACTCGAGAAAATCCAAGAGGTTCTCCCCTCCAGGCGAGATGAGGCCCATTTCCGCTGAGGCGTCTCGAGGCTGATCACACCTTACCTCTGGAACTTCGCAAGGGTCCTTCACACCCTTGGTGCAAATCAAGAAGTTCCCCGACACAGCCGTCTCCACTCGAGAGGAATCACGAGGGTCCCGCCCACATCCAGAGGAGCCCCGTTTCCGCCTCGTAGCTCGAGATGAGGGATCCTTTCCCTGCTTCGTCGGGAAAGAGTTCCCGTCGCACCTCAAGAGGAGGCCCTCTCAACAGGAACGGCGAGAGGAACTCCAGGGTCGTGCCACCATTCCAAGAGTCCCCCAGATGTCTCAGTCCATTCCAGAGGAACCTCTTTTCCCTTCACCGGCTCGTCTTTCACGCTGAGGATCGATTCACACCAAGGTGGCACGTGGCACAGCCCTGTGGGAAAGCCTCGTGCGAAAGCCTCGAGGGACAGCCTCGAGGGAAAGCCACAGATCCCTTGATCCACGTGACAGGAAGCGTGACACTACTGCTGCAGCTCGGGAGGAAAGCGCACGTGCATGCCCCCACTCGAGACGAGGCCTGACTCCCCTGGGGAGACTCAGAAGCACCCCAAGATCCATGGCAACACTGGAGAGGAATCCTCAGGTTCCAGCCCCGACTCCACGCAAGGACTGAGGCCCCGGCATGGACGGGAGAGGAATCCCGAGAGGTCCCCTCACAACTCGCATGGGGACTGGCCTTTCCTGAGGCCACCAGAGCGGGTCCCTGAGGTCCCCGTCGTAACTCGAGAAGACCTGCCGCAACTCGAGAAAATCCAGGTTTTTCTCCCCTCCAGGCGAGATGAGGCCCATTTCCGCTGAGGCGTCTCGAGGCTGATCACACCTCACCTCTGGAACTTCGAAAGGGTCCTTCACACCCTTGGTGCAAATCAAGAAGTTCCCCGACATACCCGTCTCCACTCGAGAGGAATCACGAGGGTCCCGCCCACATCCAGAGGAGCCCCGTTTCCCCCTCGTAGCTCGAGATGAGGGATCCTTTCCCTGCTTCGTCGGGAAAGAGTTCCTGGCGTTCCCGTCGCATCTCAAGTGGAGGCCCTCTCAACAGGAATGGCGAGAGGAACTCCAGGGTCGTGCCACCATTCCAAGAGTCCCCCAGATGTCTCAGTCCATTCCAGAGGAACCTCTTTTCCCTTCACCGGCTCGTCTTTCACGCCGAGGATCGACTCACACCAAGGTGGCACGTGGCACAGCCCTGTGGGAAAGCCTCGAGTGACAGCCTCGAGGGAAACCCACAGATCCCTTGATCCACGTGACAGGAAGCGTGACACTACTGCTACAGCTCGGGAGGAATGCGCACGTGCATGCCCCCACTCGAGACGAGGCCTGACTCCCCTGGGGAGACTCAGAAGCACCCCAAGATCCATGGCAACACTGGAGAGGAATCCTTCGGTTCCGGCCCCGACTCCACACAAGGTCTTAGGCCTCGGCATGGACGGGAGGGGAATCCCGAGATGGCCCCTAGCAACTAAATGGGGACTGGCCTTTCCTGAGGCCACCAGAGTGGGTCCCTGAGGTCCCCGTCGTAACTCGAGAAGACCTGCCGCAACTCGAGAAAATCCAGGAGGTTCTCCCCTCCAGGCGAGATGAGGCCCATTTCCGCTGAGGCGTCTCGAGGCTGATCACACCTCACCTCTGGAACTTCGAAAGGGTCCTTCACACCCTTGGTGCAAATCAAGAATTTCCCCGACCTAGCCGTCTCCACTCGAGAGGAATCACGAGGGTCCCGCCCACATCCAGAGGAGCCCCGTTTCCGCCTCGTAGCTCGAGATGAGGGATCCTTTCCCTGCTTCGTCGGGAAAGAGTTCCCGGCGTTCCCGTCGCATCTCAAGAGGAGGCCCTCTCAACAGAACGGCGAGAGGATCTCCAGGGTCGTGCCACCATTCCAAGAGTCCCCCAGATGTCTCAGTCCATTCCAGAGGAACCTCTTTTCCCTTCAACGGCTCGTCTTTCACGCCGAGGATCGACTCCCACCAAGGTGGCACGTGGCACAGCCCTGTGGGAAAGCCTCGTGGGAAAGCCTCGAGGGACAGCCTCGAGGGAAAGCCACAGATCCCTTGATCCACGTGACAGGAAGCGTGACACTACTGCTGCAGCTCGGGAGGAAAGCGCACGTGCATGCCCCCACTCGAGACGAGGCCTGACTCCCCTGGGGAGACTCAGAAGCACCCCAAGTTCCATGGCAACACTGGAGAGGAATCCTCAGGTTCCGGCCCCGACTCCACACAAGGACTGAGGCCCCGGCATGGACGGGAGAGGAATCCCGAGAGGTCCCCTAGCAACTCGCATGGGGACTGGCCTTTCCTGAGGCCACCAGAGCGGGTCCCTGAGGTCCCCGTCGTAACTCGAGAAGACCTGCCGCAACTGGAGAAAATCCAGGAGTTTTTCCCCTCCAGGCGAGATGAGGCCCATTTCGGCTGAGGCGTCTCGAGGCTGATCACACCTCACCTCTGGAACTTCGAAAGGGTCCTTCACACCCTTGGTGCAAATCAAGAAGTTCCCCGACCTAGCCGTCTCCACTCGAGAGGAATCACGAGGGTCCCGCCCACATCCAGAGGAGCCCCGTTTCCGCCTCGTAGCTCGAGATGAGGGATCCTTTCCCTGCTTCGTCGGGAAAGAGTTCCCGGCGTTCCCGTCGCATCTCAAGAGGAGGCCCTCTCAACAGAACGGCGAGAGGAACTCCAGGGTCGTGCCACCATTCCAAGAGTCCCCCAGATGTCTCAGTCCATTCCAGAGGAAGCTCTTTTCCCTTCACCAGCTCGTCTTTCACGCCGAGGATCGACTCACACCAAGGTGGCACGTGGCACAGCCCTGTGGGAAAGCCTCGTGGGAAAGCCTCGAGGGACAGCCTCGATGGAAAGCCTCGAGATCCCTTGATCCACGTGACAGGAAGCGTGACACTACTGCTGCAGCTCGGGAGGAAAGCGCACGTGCATGCCACCACTCGAGACGAGGCCTGACTCCCCTGGGGAGACTCAGAAGCACCCCAAGATCCATGGCAACACTGGAGAGGAATCCTCAGGTTCCGGCCCCGACTCCACACAAGGACTGAGGCCCCGGCATGGACGGGAGAGGAATCCCGAGAGGTCCCCTAGCAACTCGCATGGGGACTGGCCTTTCCTGAGGCCACCAGAGCGGGTCCCTGAGGTCCCCGTCGTAACTCTAGAAGACCTGCCGCAACTCGAGAAAATCCAAGAGGTTCTCCCCTCCAGGCGAGATGAGGCCCATTTCCGCTGAGGCGTCTCGAGGCTGATCACACCTCACCTCTGGAACTTCGCAAGGGTCCTTCACACCCTTGGTGCAAATCAAGAAGTTCCCCGACACAGCCGTCTCCACTCGAGAGGAATCACGAGGGTCCCGCCCACATCCAGAGGAGCCCCGTTTCCGCCTCGTAGCTCGAGATGAGGGATCCTTTCCCTGCTTCGTCGGGAAAGAGTTCCCGTCGCATCTCAAGAGGAGGCCCTCTCAACAGGAACGGCGAGAGGAACTCCAGGGTCGTGCCACCATTCCAAGAGTCCCCCAGATGTCTCAGTCCATTCCAGAGGAACCTCTTTTCCCTTCACCGGCTCGTCTTTCACGCTGAGGATCGATTCACACCAAGGTGGCACGTGGCACAGCCCTGTGGGAAAGCCTCGTGCGAAAGCCTCGAGGGACAGCCTCGAGGGAAAGCCACAGATCCCTTGATCCACGTGACAGGAAGCGTGACACTACTGCTGCAGCTCGGGAGGAAAGCGCACGTGCATGCCCCCACTCGAGACGAGGCCTGACTCCCCTGGGGAGACTCAGAAGCACCCCAAGATCCATGGCAACAATGGAGAGGAATCCTCAGGTTCCAGCCCCGACTCCACGCAAGGACTGAGGCCCCGGCATGGACGGGAGAGGAATCCCGAGAGGTCCCCTCGCAACTCGCATGGGGACTGGCCTTTCCTGAGGCCACCAGAGCGGGTCCCTGAGGTCCCCGTCGTAACTCGAGAAGACCTGCCGCAACTCGAGAAAATCCAGGTTTTTCTCCCCTCCAGGCGAGATGAGGCCCATTTCCGCTGAGGCGTCTCGAGGCTGATCACACCTCACCTCTGGAACTTCGAAAGGGTCCTTCACACCCTTGGTGCAAATCCAGAAGTTCCCCGACATACCCGTCTCCACTCGAGAGGAATCACGAGGGTCCCGCCCACATCCAGAGGAGCCCCGTTTCCGCCTCGTAGCTCGAGATGAGGGATCCTTTCCCTGCTTCGTCGGGAAAGAGTTCCCGGCGTTCCCGTCGCATCTCAAGAGGAGGCCCTCTCAACAGAACGGCGAGAGGAACTCCAGGGTCGTGCCACCATTCCAAGAGTCCCCCAGATGTCTCAGTCCATTCCAGAGGAACCTCTTTTCCCTTCAACGGCTCGTCTTTCACGCCGAGGATCGACTCACACCAAGGTGGCACGTGGCACAGCCCTGTGGGAAAGCCTCGTGGGAAAGCCTCGAGGGACAGCCTCGAGGGAAAGCCACAGATCCCTTGATCCACGTGACAGGAAGCGTGACACTACTGCTGCAACTCGGGAGGAAAGCGCACGTGCATGCCCCCACTCGAGACGAGGCCTGACTCCCCTGGGGAGACTCAGAAGCACCCCAAGATCCATGGCAACACTGGAGAGGAATCCTCAGGTTCCGGCCCCGACTCCACACAAGGACTGAGGCCCCGGCATGGACGGGAGAGGAATCCCGAGAGGTCCCCTAGCAACTCGCATGGGGACTGGCCTTTCCTGAGGCCACCAGAGCGGGTCCCTGAGGTCCCCGTCGTAACTCGAGAAGACCTGCCGCAACTCGAGAAAATCCAGGAGGTTCTCCCCTCCAGGCGAGATGAGGCCCATTTCCGCTGAGGCGTCTCGAGGCTGATCACACCTCACCTCTGGAACTTCGAAAGGGTCCTTCACATCCTTGGTGCAAATCAAGAAGTTCCCCGACCTAGCCGTCTCCACTCGAGAGGAATCACGAGGGTCCCGCCCACATCCAGAGGAGCCCCGTTTCCGCCTCGTAGCTCGAGATGAGGGATCCTTTCCCTGCTTCGTCGGGAAAGAGTTCCCGGCGTTCCCGTCGCATCTCAAGAGGAGGCCCTCTCAACAGGAACGGCGAGAGGAACTCCAGGGTCGTGCCACCATTCCAAGAGTCCCCCAGAAGTCTCAGTCCATTCCAGAGGAACCTCTTTTCCCTTCACCGGCTCGTCTTTCACGCCGAGGATCGTCTCCCACCAAGGTGGCACGTGGCACAGCCCTGTGGGAAAGCCTCGTGGGAAAGCCTCGAGGGACAGCCTCGAGGGAAAGCCACAGATCCCTTGATCCACGTGACAGGAAGCGTGACACTACTGCTGCAGCTCGGGAGGAAAGCGCACGTGCATGCCCCCACTCGAGACGAGGCCTGACTCCCCTGGGGAGACTCAGAAGCACCCCAAGATCCATGGCAACACTGGAGAGGAATCCTCAGGTTCCGGCCCCGACTCCACACAAGGAGTGAGGCCCCGGCATGGACGGGAGAGGAATCCCGAGAGGTCCCCTAGCAACTCGCATGGGGACTGGCCTTTCCTGAGGCCACCAGAGCGGGTCCCTGAGGTCCCCGTCGTAACTCGAGAAGACCTGCCGCAACTCGAGAAAATCCAGGAGGTTCTCCCCTCCAGGCGAGATGAGGCCCATTTCCGCTGAGGCGTCTCGAGGCTGATCACACCTCACCTCTGGAACTTCGAAAGGGTCCTTCACACCCTTGGTGCAAATCAAGAAGTTCCCCGACCTAGCCGTCTCCACTCGAGAGGAATCACGAGGGTCCCGCCCACATCCAGAGGAGCCCCGTTTCCGCCTCGTAGCTCGAGATGAGGGATCCTTTCCCTGCTTCGTCGGGAAAGAGTTCCCGGCGTTCCCGTCGCATCTCAAGAGGAGGCCCTCTCAACAGGAACGGCGAGAGGAACTCCAGGGTCGTGCCACCATTCCAAGAGTCCCCCAGATATCTCAGTCCATTCCAGAGGAACCTCTTTTCCCTTCACCGGCTCGTCTTTCACGCCGAGGATCGACTCCCACCAAGGTGGCACGTGGCACAGCCCTGTGGGAAAGCCTCGCGGGAAAGTCTCGAGGGACAGCCTCGAGGGAAAGCCACAGATCCCTTGATCCACGTGACAGGAAGCGTGACACTACTGCTGCAGCTCGGGAGGAAAGCGCACGTGCATGCCCCCACTCGAGACGAGGCCTGACTCCCCTGGGGAGACTCAGAAGCACCCCAAGATCCATGGCAACACTGGAGAGGAACCCTCAGGTTCCGGCCCCGACTCCACACAAGGACTGAGGCCCCGGCATGGACGGGAGAGGAATCCCGAGAGCTCCCCTAGCAACTCGCATGGGGACTGGCCTTTCCTGAGGCCACCAGAGCGGGTCCCTGAGGTCCCCGTCGTAACTCGAGAAGACCTGCCGCAACTCGAGAAAATCCAGGAGGTTCTCCCCTCCAGGCGAGATGAGGCCCATTTCCGCTGAGGCGTCTCGAGGCTGATCACACCTCACCTCTGGAACTTCGAAAGGGTCCTTCACACCCTTGGTGCAAATCAAGAAGTTCCCCGACCTAGCCGTCTCCACTCGAGAGGAATCACGAGGGTCCCGCCCACATCCAGAGGAGCCCCGTTTCCGCCTCGTAGCTCGAGATGAGGGATCCTTTCCCTGCTTCGTCGGGAAAGAGTTCCCGGCGTTCCCGTCGCATCTCAAGAGGAGGCCCTCTCAACAGGAACGGCGAGAGGAACTCCAGGGTCGTGCCACCATTCCAAGAGTCCCCCAGATGTCTCAGTCCATTCCAGAGGAACCTCTTTTCCCTTCAACGGCTCGTCTTTCATGCCGAGGATCGACTCCCACCAAGGTGGCACGTGGCACAGCCCTGTGGGAAAGCCTCGTGGGAAAGCCTCGAGGGACAGCCTCGAGGGAAAGCCACAGATCCCTTGATCCACGTGACAGGAAGCGTGACACTACTGCTGCAGCTCGGGAGGAAAGCGCACGTGCATGCCCCCACTCGAGACGAGGCCTGACTCCCCTGGGGAGACTCAGAAGCACCCCAAGATCCATGGCAACACTGGAGAGGAATCCTCAGGTTCCGGCCCCGACTCCACACAAGGACTGAGGCCCCGGCATGGACGGGAGAGGAATCCCGAGAGGTCCCCTAGCAATCGCATGGGGACTGGCCTTTCCTGAGGTCACCAGAGTGGGTCCCTGAGGTCCCCGTCGTAACTCGAGAAGACCTGCCGCAACTCGAGAAAATCCAGGAGGTTCTCCCCTCCAGGCGAGATGAGGCCCATTTCCGTTGAGGCGTCTCGAGGCTGATCACACCTCACCTCTGGAACTTCGAAAGGGTCCTTCACACCCTTGGTGCAAATCAAGAAGTTCCCCGACATACCCGTCTCCACTCGAGAGGAATCACGAGGGTCCCGCCCACTTCCAGAGGAGCCCCGTTTCCGCCTCGTAGCTCGAGATGAGGGATCCTTTCCCTGCTTCGTCGGGAAAGAGTTCCCGGCGTTCCCGTCGCATCTCAAGAGGAGGCCCTCTCAACAGGAACGGCGAGAGGAACTCCAGGGTCGTGCCACCATTCCAAGAGTCCCCCAGATGTCTCAGTCCATTCCAGAGGAATCTATTTTCCCTTCACCAGCTCGTCTTTCTCGCCGAGGATCGACTCACACCAAGGTGGCATGTGGCACAGCCCTGTGGGAAAGCCTCGTGGGAAAGCCTCGAGGGACAGCCTCGATGGAAAGCCACAGATCCCTTGATCCACGTGACAGGAAGCGTGACACTACTGCTGCAGCTCGGGAGGAAAGCGCACGTTCATGCCACCACTCGAGACGAGGCCTGACTCCCCTGGGGAGACTCAGAAGCACCCCAAGATCCATGGCAACACTGGAGAGGAATCCTCAGGTTCCGGCCCCGACTCCACACAAGGACTGAGGCCCCGGCATGGACGGGAGAGGAATCCCGAGGGGTCCCCTAGCAACGCGCATGGGGACTGGCCTTTCCTGAGGCCACCAGAGCGGGTCCCTGAGGTCCCCGTCGTAACTCGAGAAGACCTGCCGCAACTCGAGAAAATCCAGGAGGTTCTCCCCTCCAGGCGAGATGAGGCCCATTTCCGTTGAGGCGTCTCGAGGCTGATCACACCTCACCTCTGGAACATCGCAAAGGTCCTTCACACCCTTGGTGCAAATCAAGAAGTTCCCCGACCTAGCCGTCTCCACTCGAGAGGAATCACGAGGGTCCCGCCCACATCCAGAGGAGCCCCGTTTCCGCCTCGTAGCTCGAGATGAGGGATCCTTTCCCTGCTTCGTCGGGAAAGAGTTCCCGTCGCATCTCAAGAGGAGGCCCTCTCAACAGGAACGGCGAGAGGAACTCCAGGGTCGTGCCACCATTCCAAGAGTCCCCCAGATGTCTCAGTCCATTCCAGAGGAACCTCTTTTCCCTTCACCGGCTCGTCTTTCACGCCGAGGATCGACTCACACCAACGTGGCACGTGGCACAGCCCTGTGGGAAAGCCTCGTGCGAAAGCCTCGAGGGACAGCCTCGAGGGAAAGCCACAGATCCCTTGATCCACGTGACAGGAAGCGTGACACTACTGCTGCAACTCGTGAGGAAAGCGCACGTGCATGCCCCCACTCGAGACGAGGCCTGACTCCCCTGGGGAGACTCAGAAGCACCCCAAGATCCATGGCAACACTGGAGAGGAATCCTCAGGTTCCGGCCCCGACTCCACACAAGGACTGAGGCCCCGGCATGGACGGGAGAGGAATCCCGAGAGGTCCCCTAGCAACTCGCATGGGGACTGGCCTTTCCTGAGGTCACCAGAGCGGGTCCCTGAGGTCCCCGTCGTAACTCGAGAAGACCTGCCGCAACTCGAGAAAATCCAGGAGGTTCTCCCCTCCAGGCGAGATGAGGCCCATTTCCGCTGAGGCGTCTCGAGGCTGATCACACCTCACCTCTGGAACTTCGAAAGGGTCCTTCACACCCTTGGTGCAAATCAAGAAGTTCCCCGACCTAGCCGTCTCCACTCGAGAGGAATCACGAGGGTCCCGTCCACATCCAGAGGAGCCCCGTTTCCGCCTCGTAGCTCGGATGAGGGATCCTTTCCCTGCTTCGTCGGGAAAGAGTTCCCGGCGTTCCCGTCGCATCTCAAGAGGAGGCCCTCTCAACAGGAACGGCGAGAGGAACTCCAGGGTCGTGCCACCATTCCAAGAGTCCCCCAGATGTCTCAGTCCATTCCAGAGGAACCTCTTTTCCCTTCAACGGCTCGTCTTTCATGCCGAGGATCGACTCCCACCAAGGTGGCACGTGGCACAGCCCTGTGGGAAAGCCTCGTGGGAAAGCCTCGAGGGACAGCCTCGAGGGAAAGCCACAGATCCCTTGATCCACGTGACAGGAAGCGTGACACTACTGCTGCAGCTCGGGAGGAAAGCGCACGTGCATGCCCCCACTCGAGACGAGGCCTGACTCCCCTGGGGAGACTCAGAAGCACCCCAAGATCCATGGCAACACTGGAGAGGAATCCTCAGGTTCCGGCCCCGACTCCACACAAGGACTGAGGCCCCGGCATGGACGGGAGAGGAATCCCGAGAGGTCCCCTAGCAACTCGCATGGGGACTGGCCTTTCCTGAGGCCACCAGAGCGGGTCCCTGAGGTCCCCGTCGTAACTCGAGAAGACCTGCCGCAACTCGAGAAAATCCAGGAGGTTCTCCCCTCCAGGCGAGATGAGGCCCATTTCCGCTGAGGCGTCTCGAGGCTGATCACACCTCACCTCTGGAACTTCGAAAGGGTCCTTCACACCCTTGGTGCAAATCAAGAAGTTCCCCGACCTAGCCGTCTCCACTCGAGAGGAATCACGAGGGTCCCGCCCACATCCAGAGGAGCCCCGTTTCCGCCTCGTAGCTCGAGATGAGGGATCCTTTCCCTGCTTCGTCGGGAAAGAGTTCCCGGCGTTCCCGTCGCATCTCAAGAGGAGGCCCTCTCAACAGGAACGGCGAGAGGAACTCCAGGGTCGTGCCACCATTCCAAGAGTCCCCCAGATATCTCAGTCCATTCCAGAGGAACCTCTTTTCCCTTCACCGGCTCGTCTTTCACGCCGAGGATCGACTCCCACCAAGGTGGCACGTGGCACAGCCCTGTGGGAAAGCCTCGCGGGAAAGTCTCGAGGGACAGCCTCGAGGGAAAGCCACAGATCCCTTGATCCACGTGACAGGAAGCGTGACACTACTGCTGCAGCTCGGGAGGAAAGCGCACGTGCATGCCCCCACTCGAGACGAGGCCTGACTCCCCTGGGGAGACTCAGAAGCACCCCAAGATCCATGGCAACACTGGAGAGGAACCCTCAGGTTCCGGCCCCGACTCCACACAAGGACTGAGGCCCCGGCATGGACGGGAGAGGAATCCCGAGAGGTCCCCTAGCAACTCGCATGGGGACTGGCCTTTCCTGAGGCCACCAGAGCGGGTCCCTGAGGTCCCCGTCGTAACTCGAGAAGACCTGCCGCAACTCGAGAAAATCCAGGAGGTTCTCCCCTCCAGGCGAGATGAGGCCCATTTCCGCTGAGGCGTCTCGAGGCTGATCACACCTCACCTCTGGAACTTCGAAAGGGTCCTTCACACCCTTGGTGCAAATCAAGAAGTTCCCCGACCTAGCCGTCTCCACTCGAGAGGAATCACGAGGGTCCCGCCCACATCCAGAGGAGCCCCGTTTCCGCCTCGTAGCTCGAGATGAGGGATCCTTTCCCTGCTTCGTCGGGAAAGAGTTCCCGGCGTTCCCGTCGCATCTCAAGAGGAGGCCCTCTCAACAGGAACGGCGAGAGGAACTCCAGGGTCGTGCCACCATTCCAAGAGTCCCCCAGATGTCTCAGTCCATTCCAGAGGAACCTCTTTTCCCTTCAACGGCTCGTCTTTCATGCCGAGGATCGACTCCCACCAAGGTGGCACGTGGCACAGCCCTGTGGGAAAGCCTCGTGGGAAAGCCTCGAGGGACAGCCTCGAGGGAAAGCCACAGATCCCTTGATCCACGTGACAGGAAGCGTGACACTACTGCTGCAGCTCGGGAGGAAAGCGCACGTGCATGCCCCCACTCGAGACGAGGCCTGACTCCCCTGGGGAGACTCAGAAGCACCCCAAGATCCATGGCAACACTGGAGAGGAATCCTCAGGTTCCGGCCCCGACTCCACACAAGGACTGAGGCCCCGGCATGGACGGGAGAGGAATCCCGAGAGGTCCCCTAGCAATCGCATGGGGACTGGCCTTTCCTGAGGTCACCAGAGTGGGTCCCTGAGGTCCCCGTCGTAACTCGAGAAGACCTGCCGCAACTCGAGAAAATCCAGGAGGTTCTCCCCTCCAGGCGAGATGAGGCCCATTTCCGCTGAGGCGTCTCGAGGCTGATCACACCTCACCTCTGGAACTTCGAAAGGGTCCTTCACACCCTTGGTGCAAATCAAGAAGTTGCCCGACCTAGCCGTCTCCACTCGAGAGGAATCACGAGGGTCCCGTCCACATCCAGAGGAGCCCCGTTTCCGCCTCGTAGCTCGAGATGAGGGATCCTTTCCCTGCTTCGTCGGGAAAGAGTTCCCGGCGTTCCCGTCGCATCTCAAGAGGAGGCCCTCTCAACAGAACGGCGAGAGGAACTCCAGGGTCGTGCCACCATTCCAAGAGTCCCCCAGATGTCTCAGTCCATTCCAGAGGAACCTCTTTTCCCTTCAACGGCTCGTCTTTCACGCCGAGGATCGACTCACACCAAGGTGGCACGTGGCACAGCCCTGTGGGAAAGCCTCGTGGGAAAGCCTCGAGGGACAGCCTCGAGGGAAAGCCACAGATCCCTTGATCCACGTGACAGGAAGCGTGACACTACTGCTGCAGCTCGGGAGGAAAGCGCACGTGCATGCCCCCACTCGAGACGAGGCCTGACTCCCCTGGGGAGAGTCAGAAGCACCCCAAGATCCATGGCAACACTGGAGAGGAATCCTCAGGTTCCGGCCCCGACTCCACACAAGGACTGAGGCCCCGGCATGGACGGGAGAGGAATCCCGAGAGGTCCCCTAGCAACTCGCATGGGGACTGGCCTTTCCTGAGGCCACCAGAGCGGGTCCCTGAGGTCCCCGTCGTAACTCGAGAAGACCTGCCGCAACTCGAGAAAAACCAGGAGGTTCTCCCCTCCAGGCGAGATGAGGCCCATTTCCGTTGAGGCGTCTCGAGGCTGATCACACCTCACCTCTGGAACTTCGAAAGGGTCCTTCACACCCTTGGTGCAAATCAAGAAGTTCCCCGACATACCCGTCTCCACTCGAGAGGAATCACGAGGGTCCCGCCCACTTCCAGAGGAGCCCCGTTTCCGCCTCGTAGCTCGAGATGAGGGATCCTTTCCCTGCTTCGTCGGGAAAGAGTTCCCGGCGTTCCCGTCGCATCTCAAGAGGAGGCCCTCTCAACAGGAACGGCGAGAGGAACTCCAGGGTCGTGCCACCATTCCAAGAGTCCCCCAGATGTCTCAGTCCATTCCAGAGGAATCTCTTTTCCCTTCACCAGCTCGTCTTTCTCGCCGAGGATCGACTCACACCAAGGTGGCATGTGGCACAGCCCTGTGGGAAAGCCTCGTGGGAAAGCCTCGAGGGACAGCCTCGATGGAAAGCCACAGATCCCTTGATCCACGTGACAGGAAGCGTGACACTACTGCTGCAGCTCGGGAGGAAAGCGCACGTTCATGCCACCACTCGAGACGAGGCCTGACTCCCCTGGGGAGACTCAGAAGCACCCCAAGATCCATGGCAACACTGGAGAGGAATCCTCAGGTTCCGGCCCCGACTCCACACAAGGACTGAGGCCCCGGCATGGACGGGAGAGGAATCCCGAGGGGTCCCCTAGCAACGCGCATGGGGACTGGCCTTTCCTGAGGCCACCAGAGCGGGTCCCTGAGGTCCCCGTCGTAACTCGAGAAGACCTGCCGCAACTCGAGAAAATCCAGGAGGTTCTCCCCTCCAGGCGAGATGAGGCCCATTTCCGTTGAGGCGTCTCGAGGCTGATCACACCTCACCTCTGGAACATCGCAAAGGTCCTTCACACCCTTGGTGCAAATCAAGAAGTTCCCCGACCTAGCCGTCTCCACTCGAGTGGAATCACGAGGGTCCCGCCCACATCCAGAGGAGCCCCGTTTCCGCCTCGTAGCTCGAGATGAGGGATCCTTTCCCTGCTTCGTCGGGAAAGAGTTCCCGTCGCATCTCAAGAGGAGGCCCTCTCAACAGGAACGGCGAGAGGAACTCCAGGGTCGTGCCACCATTCCAAGAGTCCCCCAGATGTCTCAGTCCATTCCAGAGGAACCTCTTTTCCCTTCACCGGCTCGTCTTTCACGCCGAGGATCGACTCACACCAACGTGGCACGTGGCACAGCCCTGTGGGAAAGCCTCGTGCGAAAGCCTCGAGGGACAGCCTCGAGGGAAAGCCACAGATCCCTTGATCCACGTGACAGGAAGCGTGACACTACTGCTGCAACTCGTGAGGAAAGCGCACGTGCATGCCCCCACTCGAGACGAGGCCTGACTCCCCTGGGGAGACTCAGAAGCACCCCAAGATCCATGGCAACACTGGAGAGGAATCCTCAGGTTCCGGCCCCGACTCCACACAAGGACTGAGGCCCCGGCATGGACGGGAGAGGAATCCCGAGAGGTCCCCTAGCAACTCGCATGGGGACTGGCCTTTCCTGAGGCCACCAGAGCGGGTCCCTGAGGTCCCCGTCGTAACTCGAGAAGACCTGCCGCAACTCGAGAAAATCCAGGAGGTTCTCCCCTCCAGGCGAGATGAGGCCCATTTCCGCTGAGGCGTCTCGAGGCTGATCACACCTCACCTCTGGAACTTCGAAAGGGTCCTTCACACCCTTGGTGCAAATCAAGAAGTTCCCCGACCTAGCCGTCTCCACTCGAGAGGAATCACGAGGGTCCCGCCCACTTCCAGAGGAGCCCCGTTTCCGCCTCGTAGCTCGAGATGAGGGATCCTTTCCCTGCTTCGTTGGGAAAGAGTTCCCGGCGTTCCCGTCGCATCTCAAGAGGAGGCCCTCTCAACAGGAACGGCGAGAGGAACTCCAGGGTCGTGCCACCATTCCAAGAGTCCCCCAGATGTCTCAGTCCATTCCAGAGGAACCTCTTTTCCCTTCACCGGCTCGTCTTTCACGCCGAGGATCGACTCCCACCAAGGTGGCACGTGGCACAGCCCTGTGGGAAAGCCTCGAGGGACAGCCTCGAGGGAAAGCCACAGATCCCTTGATCCACGTGACAGGAAGCGTGACACTACTGCTGCAGCTCGGGAGGAAAGCGCACGTGCATGCCCCCACTCGAGACGAGGCCTGACTCCCCTGGGGAGACTCAGAAGCACCCCAAGATCCATGGCAACACTGGAGAGGAATCCTCAGGTTCCGGCCCCGACTCCACACAAGGACTGAGGCCGTGGCATGGACGGGAGAGGAATCCCGAGAGGTCCCCTAGCAACTCGCATGGGGTCTGGCCTTTCCTGAGGCCACCAGAGTGGGTCCCTGAGGTCCCCGTCGTAACTCGAGAAGACCTGCCGCAACTCGAGAAAATCCAGGAGGTTCTCCCCTCCAGGCGAGATGAGGCCCATTTCCGCTGAGGCGTCTCGAGGCTGATCACACCTCACCTCTGGAACTTCGAAAGGGTCCTTCACACCCTTGGTGCAAATCAAGAAGTTCCCCGACCTAGCCGTCTCCACTCGAGAGGAATCACGAGGGTCCCGCCCACATCCAGAGGAGCCCCGTTTCCGCCTCGTAGCTCGAGATGAGGGATCCTTTCCCTGCTTCGTCGGGAAAGAGTTCCCGGCGTTCCCGTCGCATCTCAAGAGGAGGCCCTCTCAACAGAACGGCGAGAGGAACTCCAGGGTCGTGCCACCATTCCAAGAGTCCCCCAGATGTCTCAGTCCATTCCAGAGGAACCTCTTTTCCCTTCACCGGCTCGTCTTTCACGCCGAGGATCGACTCACACCAAGGTGGCACGTGGCACAGCCCTGTGGGAAAGCCTCGTGGGAAAGCCTCGAGGGACAGCCTCGAGGGAAAGCCACAGATCCCTTGATCCACGTGACAGGAAGCGTGACACTACTGCTGCAGCTCGGGAGGAAAGCGCACGTGCATGCCCCCACTCGAGACGAGGCCTGACTCCCCTGGGGAGACTCAGAAGCACCCCAAGTTCCATGGCAACACTGGAGAGGAATCCTCAGGTTCCAGCCCCGACTCCACACAAGGACTGAGGCCCCAGCATGGACGGGAGAGGAATCCCGAGAGGTCCCCTAGCAACTCGCATGGGGACTGGCCTTTCCTGAGGCACCAGAGCGGGTCCCTGAGGTCCCCGTCGTAACTCGAGAAGACCTGCCGCAACTCGAGAAAATCCAGGAGGTTCTCCCCTCCAGGCGAGATGAGGCCCATTTCCGTTGAGGCGTCTCGAGGCTGATCACACCTCACCTCTGGAACATCGCAAGGGTCCTTCACACCCTTGGTGCAAATCAAGAAGTTCCCCGACCTAGCCGTCTCCACTCGAGAGGAATCACGAGGGTCCCGCCCACATCCAGAGGAGCCCCGTTTCCGCCTCGTAGCTCGAGATGAGGGATCCTTTCCCTGCTTCGTCGGGAAAGAGTTCCCGGCGTTCCCGTCGCATCTCAAGAGGAGGCCCTCTCAACAGAACGGCGAGAGGAACTCCAGGGTCGTGCCACCATTCCAAGAGTCCCCCAGATGTCTCAGTCCATTCCAGAGGAACCTCTTTTCCCTTCAACGGCTCGTCTTTCACGCCGAGGATCGACTCACACCAAGGTGGCACGTGGCACAGCCCTGTGGGAAAGCCTCGTGGGAAAGCCTCGAGGGACAGCCTCGAGGGAAAGCCACAGATCCCTTGATCCACGTGACAGGAAGCGTGACACTACTGCTGCAGCTCGGGAGGAAAGCGCACGTGCATGCCCCCACTCGAGACGAGGCCTGACTCCCCTGGGGAGACTCAGAAGCACCCCAAGTTCCATGGCAACACTGGAGAGGAATCCTCAGGTTCCGGCCCCGACTCCACACAAGGACTGAGGCCCCAGCATGGACCGGAGAGGAATCCCGAGAGGTCCCCTAGCAACTCGCATGGGGACTGGCCTTTCCTGAGGCCACCAGAGCGGGTCCCTGAGGTCCCCGTCGTAACTCGAGAAGACCTGCCGCAACTCGAGAAAATCCAGGAGGTTCTCCCCTCCAGGCGAGATGAGGCCCATTTCCGCTGAGGCGTCTCGAGGCTGATCACACCTCACCTCTGGAACTTCGAAAGGGTCCTTCACACCCTTGGTGCAAATCAAGAAGTTCCCCGACCTAGCCGTCTCCACTCGAGAGGAATCACGAGGGTCCCGCCCACTTCCAGAGGAGCCCCGTTTCCGCCTCGTAGCTCGAGATGAGGGATCCTTTCCCTGCTTCGTCGGGAAAGAGTTCCCGGTGTTCCCGTCGCATCTCAAGAGGAGGTCCTCTCAACAGAACGGCGAGAGGAACTCCAGGGTCGTGCCACCATTCCAAGAGTCCCCCAGATGTCTCAGTCCATTCCAGAGGAACCTCTTTTCCCTTCAACGGCTCGTCTTTCACGCCGAGGATCGACTAACACCAAGGTGGCACGTGGCACAGCCCTGTGGGAAAGCCTCGTGGGAAAGCCTCGAGGGACAGCCTCGAGGGAAAGCCACAGATCCCTTGATCCACGTGACAGGAAGCGTGACACTACTGCTGCAGCTCGGGAGGAAAGCGCACGTGCATGCCCCCACTCGAGACGAGGCCTGACTCCCCTGGGGAGACTCAGAAGCACCCCAAGTTCCATGGCAACACTGGAGAGGAATCCTCAGGTTCCGGCCCCGACTCCACACAAGGACTGAGGCCCCGGCATGGACGGGAGAGGAATCCCGAGAGGTCCCCTAGCAACTCGCATGGGGACTGGCCTTTCCTGAGGCCACCAGAGCGGGTCCCTGAGGTCCCCGTCGTAACTCGAGAAGACCTGCCGCAACTCGAGAAAATCCAGGAGGTTCTCCCCTCCAGGCGAGATGAGGCCCATTTCCACTGAGGCGTCTCGAGGCTGATCACACCTCACCTCTGGAACTTCGAAAGGGTCCTTCACACCCTTGGTGCAAATCAAGAAGTTCCCCGACCTAGCCGTCTCCACTCGAGAGGAATCACGAGGGTCCCGCCCACTTCCAGAGGAGCCCCGTTTCCGCCTCGTAGCTCGAGATGAGGGATCCTTTCCCTGCTTCGTCGGGAAAGAGTTCCCGGCGTTCCCGTCGCATCTCAAGAGGAGGCCCTCTCAACAGGAACGGCGAGAGGAACTCCAGGGTCGTGCCACCATTCCAAGAGTCCCCCAGATGTCTCAGTCCATTCCAGAGGAACCTCTTTTCCCTTCACCGGCTCGTCTTTCACGCCGAGGATCGACTCCCACCAAGGTGGCACGTGGCACAGCCCTGTGGGAAAGCCTCGTGGGAAAGCCTCGAGGGACAGCCTCGAGGGAAAGCCACAGATCCCTTGATCCACGTGACAGGAAGCGTGACACTACTGCTGCAGCTCGGGAGGAAAGCGCACGTGCATGCCCCCACTCGAGACGAGGCCTGACTCCCCTGGGGAGACTCAGAAGCACCCCAAGTTCCATGGCAACACTGGAGAGGAATCCTCAGGTTCCGGCCCCGACTCCACACAAGGACTGAGGCCCCAGCATGGACGGGAGAGGAATCCCGAGAGGTCCCCTAGCAACTCGCATGGGGACTGGCCTTTCCTGAGGCCACCAGAGCGGGTCCCTGAGGTCCCCGTCGTAACTCGAGAAGACCTGCCGCAACTCGAGAAAATCCAGGAGGTTCTCCCCTCCAGGCGAGATGAGGCCCATTTCCGCTGAGGCGTCTCGAGGCTGATCACACCTCACCTCTGGAACTTCGAAAGGGTCCTTCACACCCTTGGTGCAAATCAAGAAGTTCCCCGACCTAGCCGTCTCCACTCGAGAGGAATCACGAGGGTCCCGCCCACTTCCAGAGGAGCCCCGTTTCCGCCTCGTAGCTCGAGATGAGGGATCCTTTCCCTGCTTCGTCGGGAAAGAGTTCCCGGCGTTCCCGTCGCATCTCAAGAGGAGGTCCTCTCAACAGAACGGCGAGAGGAACTCCAGGGTCGTGCCACCATTCCAAGAGTCCCCCAGATGTCTCAGTCCATTCCAGAGGAACCTCTTTTCCCTTCAACGGCTCGTCTTTCACGCCGAGGATCGACTAACACCAAGGTGGCACGTGGCACAGCCCTGTGGGAAAGCCTCGTGGGAAAGCCTCGAGGGACAGCCTCGAGGGAAAGCCACAGATCCCTTGATCCACGTGACAGGAAGCGTGACACTACTGCTGCAGCTCGGGAGGAAAGCGCACGTGCATGCCCCCACTCGAGACGAGGCCTGACTCCCCTGGGGAGACTCAGAAGCACCCCAAGTTCCATGGCAACACTGGAGAGGAATCCTCAGGTTCCGGCCCCGACTCCACACAAGGACTGAGGCCCCGGCATGGACGGGAGAGGAATCCCGAGAGGTCCCCTAGCAACTCGCATGGGGACTGGCCTTTCCTGAGGCCACCAGAGCGGGTCCCTGAGGTCCCCGTCGTAACTCGAGAAGACCTGCCGCAACTCGAGAAAATCCAGGAGGTTCTCCCCTCCAGGCGAGATGAGGCCCATTTCCGCTGAGGCGTCTCGAGGCTGATCACACCTCACCTCTGGAACTTCGAAAGGGTCCTTCACACCCTTGGTGCAAATCAAGAAGTTCCCCGACCTAGCCGTCTCCACTCGAGAGGAATCACGAGGGTCCCGCCCACTTCCAGAGGAGCCCCGTTTCCGCCTCGTAGCTCGAGATGAGGGATCCTTTCCCTGCTTCGTCGGGAAAGAGTTCCCGGCGTTCCCGTCGCATCTCAAGAGGAGGCCCTCTCAACAGGAACGGCGAGAGGAACTCCAGGGTCGTGCCACCATTCCAAGAGTCCCCCAGATGTCTCAGTCCATTCCAGAGGAACCTCTTTTCCCTTCACCGGCTCGTCTTTCACGCCGAGGATCGACTCCCACCAAGGTGGCACGTGGCACAGCCCTGTGGGAAAGCCTCGTGGGAAAGCCTCGAGGGACAGCCTCGAGGGAAAGCCACAGATCCCTTGATCCACGTGACAGGAAGCGTGACACTACTGCTGCAGCTCGGGAGGAAAGCGCACGTGCATGCCCCCACTCGAGACGAGGCCTGACTCCCCTGGGGAGACTCAGAAGCACCCCAAGATACATGGCAACACTGGAGAGGAATCCTCAGGTTCCGGCCCCGACTCCACACAAGGACTAAGGCCCCGGCATGGACGGGAGAGGAATCCCGAGAGGTCCCCTAGCAACTCGCATGGGGACTGGCCTTTCCTGAGGCCACCAGAGTGGGTCCCTGAGGTCCCCGTCGTAACTCGGGAAGACCTGCCGCAACTCGAGAAAATCCAGGAGGTTCTCCCCTCCAGGCGAGATGAGGCCCATTTCCGCTGAGGCGTCTCGAGGCTGATCACACCTCACCTCTGGAACTTCGAAAGGGTCCTTCACACCCTTGGTGCAAATCAAGAAGTTCCCCGACCTAGCCGTCTCCACTCGAGAGGAATCACGAGGGTCCCGCCCACATCCAGAGGAGCCCCGTTTCCGCCTCGTAGCTCGAGATGAGGGATCCTTTCCCTGCTTCGTCGGGAAAGAGTTCCCGGCGTTCCCGTCGCATCTCAAGAGGAGGCCCTCTCAACAGAACGGCGAGAGGAACTCCAGGGTCGTGCCACCATTCCAAGAGTCCCCCAGATGTCTCAGTCCATTCCAGAGGAACCTCTTTTCCCTTCAACGGCTCGTCTTTCACGCCGAGGATCGACTCACACCAAGGTGGCACGTGGCACAGCCCTGTGGGAAAGCCTCGTGGGAAAGCCTCGAGGGACAGCCTCGAGGGAAAGCCACAGATCCCTTGATCCACGTGACAGGAAGCGTGACACTACTGCTGCAGCTCGGGAGGAAAGCGCACGTGCATGCCCCCACTCGAGACGAGGCCTGACTCCCCTGGGGAGACTCAGAAGCACCCCAAGTTCCATGGCAACACTGGAGAGGAATCCTCAGGTTCCGGCCCCGACTCCACACAAGGACTGAGGCCCCGGCATGGACGGGAGAGGAATCCCGAGAGGTCCCCTAGCAACTCGCATGGGGACTGGCCTTTCCTGAGGCCACCAGAGCGGGTCCCTGAGGTCCCCGTCGTAACTCGAGAAGACCTGCCGCAACTCGAGAAAATCCAGGAGGTTCTCCCCTCCAGGCGAGATGAGGCCCATTTCCGCTGAGGCGTCTCGAGGCTGATCACACCTCACCTCTGGAACTTCGAAAGGGTCCTTCACACCCTTGGTGCAAATCAAGAAGTTCCCCGACCTAGCCGTCTCCACTCGAGAGGAATCACGAGGGTCCCGCCCACTTCCAGAGGAGCCCCGTTTCCGCCTCGTAGCTCGAGATGAGGGATCCTTTCCCTGCTTCGTCGGGAAAGAGTTCCCGGCGTTCCCGTCGCATCTCAAGAGGAGGCCCTCTCAACAGGAACGGCGAGAGGAACTCCAGGGTCGTGCCACCATTCCAAGAGTCCCCCAGATGTCTCAGTCCATTCCAGAGGAACCTCTTTTCCCTTCACCGGCTCGTCTTTCACGCCGAGGATCGACTCCCACCAAGGTGGCACGTGGCACAGCCCTGTGGGAAAGCCTCGTGGGAAAGCCTCGAGGGACAGCCTCGAGGGAAAGCCACAGATCCCTTGATCCACGTGACAGGAAGCGTGACACTACTGCTGCAGCTCGGGAGGAAAGCGCACGTGCATGCCCCCACTCGAGACGAGGCCTGACTCCCCTGGGGAGACTCAGAAGCACCCCAAGATCCATGGCAACACTGGAGAGGAATCCTCAGGTTCCGGCCCCGACTCCACCCAAGGACTGAGGCCGTGGCATGGACGGGAGAGGAATCCCGAGAGGTCCCCTAGCAACTCGCATGGGGTCTGGCCTTTCCTGAGGCCACCAGAGTGGGTCCCTGAGGTCCCCGTCGTAACTCGAGAAGACCTGCCGCAACTCGAGAAAATCCAGGAGGTTCTCCCCTCCAGGCGAGATGAGGCCCATTTCCGCTGAGGCGTCTCGAGGCTGATCACACCTCACCTCTGGAACTTCGAAAGGGTCCTTCACACCCTTGGTGCAAATCAAGAAGTTCCCCGATCTAGCCGTCTCCACTCGAGAGGAATCACGAGGGTCCCGCCCACATCCAGAGGAGCCCCGTTTCCGCCTCGTAGCTCGAGATGAGGGATCCTTTCCCTGCTTCGTCGGGAAAGAGTTCCCGGCGTTCCCGTCGCATCTCAAGAGGAGGCCCTCTCAACAGAACGGCGAGAGGAACTCCAGGGTCGTGCCACCATTCCAAGAGTCCCCCAGATGTCTCAGTCCATTCCAGAGGAACCTCTTTTCCCTTCAACGGCTCGTCTTTCACGCCGAGGATCGACTCACACCAAGGTGGCACGTGGCACAGCCCTGTGGGAAAGCCTCGTGGGAAAGCCTCGAGGGACAGCCTCGAGGGAAAGCCACAGATCCCTTGATCCACGTGACAGGAAGCGTGACACTACTGCTGCAGCTCGGGAGGAAAGCGCACGTGCATGCCCCCACTCGAGACGAGGCCTGACTCCCCTGGGGAGACTCAGAAGCACCCCAAGATCCATGGCAACACTGGAGAGGAATCCTCAGGTTCCGGCCCCGACTCCACACAAGGACTGAGGCCCCGGCATGGACGGGAGAGGAATCCCGAGAGGTCCCCTAGCAACTCGCATGGGGACTGGCCTTTCCTGAGGCCACCAGAGCGGGTCCCTGAGGTCCCCGTCGTAACTCGGGAAGACCTGCCGCAACTCGAGAAAATCCAGGAGGTTCTCCCCTCCAGGCGAGATGAGGCCCATTTCCGCTGAGGCGTCTCGAGGCTGATCACACCTCACCTCTGGAACTTCGAAAGGGTCCTTCACACCCTTGGTGCAAATCAAGAAGTTCCCCGACCTAGCCGTCTCCACTCGAGAGGAATCACGAGGGTCCCGCCCACATCCAGAGGAGCCCCGTTTCCGCCTCGTAGCTCGAGATGAGGGATCCTTTCCCTGCTTCGTCGGGAAAGAGTTCCCGGCGTTCCCGTCGCATCTCAAGAGGAGGCCCTCTCAACAGAACGGCGAGAGGAACTCCAGGGTCGTGCCACCATTCCAAGAGTCCCCCAGATGTCTCAGTCCATTCCAGAGGAACCTCTTTTCCCTTCAACGGCTCGTCTTTCACGCCGAGGATCGACTCACACCAAGGTGGCACGTGGCACAGCCCTGTGGGAAAGCCTCGTGGGAAAGCCTCGAGGGACAGCCTCGAGGGAAAGCCACAGATCCCTTGATCCACGTGACAGGAAGCGTGACACTACTGCTGCAGCTCGGGAGGAAAGCGCACGTGCATGCCCCCACTCGAGACGAGGCCTGACTCCCCTGGGGAGACTCAGAAGCACCCCAAGTTCCATGGCAACACTGGAGAGGAATCCTCAGGTTCCGGCCCCGACTCCACACAAGGACTGAGGCCCCAGCATGGACCGGAGAGGAATCCCGAGAGGTCCCCTAGCAACTCGCATGGGGACTGGCCTTTCCTGAGGCCACCAGAGCGGGTCCCTGAGGTCCCCGTCGTAACTCGAGAAGACCTGCCGCAACTCGAGAAAATCCAGGAGGTTCTCCCCTCCAGGCGAGATGAGGCCCATTTCCGCTGAGGCGTCTCGAGGCTGATCACACCTCACCTCTGGAACTTCGAAAGGGTCCTTCACACCCTTGGTGCAAATCAAGAAGTTCCCCGACCTAGCCGTCTCCACTCGAGAGGAATCACGAGGGTCCCGCCCACTTCCAGAGGAGCCCCGTTTCCGCCTCGTAGCTCGAGATGAGGGATCCTTTCCCTGCTTCGTCGGGAAAGAGTTCCCGGCGTTCCCGTCGCATCTCAAGAGGAGGTCCTCTCAACAGAACGGCGAGAGGAACTCCAGGGTCGTGCCACCATTCCAAGAGTCCCCCAGATGTCTCAGTCCATTCCAGAGGAACCTCTTTTCCCTTCAACGGCTCGTCTTTCACGCCGAGGATCGACTAACACCAAGGTGGCACGTGGCACAGCCCTGTGGGAAAGCCTCGTGGGAAAGCCTCGAGGGACAGCCTCGAGGGAAAGCCACAGATCCCTTGATCCACGTGACAGGAAGCGTGACACTACTGCTGCAGCTCGGGAGGAAAGCGCACGTGCATGCCCCCACTCGAGACGAGGCCTGACTCCCCTGGGGAGACTCAGAAGCACCCCAAGTTCCATGGCAACACTGGAGAGGAATCCTCAGGTTCCGGCCCCGACTCCACACAAGGACTGAGGCCCCGGCATGGACGGGAGAGGAATCCCGAGAGGTCCCCTAGCAACTCGCATGGGGACTGGCCTTTCCTGAGGCCACCAGAGCGGGTCCCTGAGGTCCCCGTCGTAACTCGAGAAGACCTGCCGCAACTCGAGAAAATCCAGGAGGTTCTCCCCTCCAGGCGAGATGAGGCCCATTTCCGCTGAGGCGTCTCGAGGCTGATCACACCTCACCTCTGGAACTTCGAAAGGGTCCTTCACACCCTTGGTGCAAATCAAGAAGTTCCCCGACCTAGCCGTCTCCACTCGAGAGGAATCACGAGGGTCCCGCCCACTTCCAGAGGAGCCCCGTTTCCGCCTCGTAGCTCGAGATGAGGGATCCTTTCCCTGCTTCGTCGGGAAAGAGTTCCCGGCGTTCCCGTCGCATCTCAAGAGGAGGCCCTCTCAACAGGAACGGCGAGAGGAACTCCAGGGTCGTGCCACCATTCCAAGAGTCCCCCAGATGTCTCAGTCCATTCCAGAGGAACCTCTTTTCCCTTCACCGGCTCGTCTTTCACGCCGAGGATCGACTCCCACCAAGGTGGCACGTGGCACAGCCCTGTGGGAAAGCCTCGTGGGAAAGCCTCGAGGGACAGCCTCGAGGGAAAGCCACAGATCCCTTGATCCACGTGACAGGAAGCGTGACACTACTGCTGCAGCTCGGGAGGAAAGCGCACGTGCATGCCCCCACTCGAGACGAGGCCTGACTCCCCTGGGGAGACTCAGAAGCACCCCAAGTTCCATGGCAACACTGGAGAGGAATCCTCAGGTTCCGGCCCCGACTCCACACAAGGACTAAGGCCCCGGCATGGACGGGAGAGGAATCCCGAGAGGTCCCCTAGCAACTCGCATGGGGACTGGCCTTTCCTGAGGCCACCAGAGCGGGTCCCTGAGGTCCCCGTCGTAACTCGAGAAGACCTGCCGCAACTCGAGAAAATCCAGGAGGTTCTCCCCTCCAGGCGAGATGAGGCCCATTTCCGCTGAGGCGTCTCGAGGCTGATCACACCTCACCTCTGGAACTTCGAAAGGGTCCTTCACACCCTTGGTGCAAATCAAGAAGTTCCCCGACCTAGCCGTCTCCACTCGAGAGGAATCACGAGGGTCCCGCCCACTTCCAGAGGAGCCCCGTTTCCGCCTCGTAGCTCGAGATGAGGGATCCTTTCCCTGCTTCGTCGGGAAAGAGTTCCCGGCGTTCCCGTCGCATCTCAAGAGGAGGTCCTCTCAACAGAACGGCGAGAGGAACTCCAGGGTCGTGCCACCATTCCAAGAGTCCCCCAGATGTCTCAGTCCATTCCAGAGGAACCTCTTTTCCCTTCACCGGCTCGTCTTTCACGCCGAGGATCGACTCCCACCAAGGTGGCACGTGGCACAGCCCTGTGGGAAAGCCTCGTGGGAAAGCCTCGAGGGACAGCCTCGAGGGAAAGCCACAGATCCCTTGATCCACGTGACAGGAAGCGTGACACTACTGCTGCAGCTCGGGAGGAAAGCGCACGTGCATGCCCCCACTCGAGACGAGGCCTGACTCCCCTGGGGAGACTCAGAAGCACCCCAAGTTCCATGGCAACACTGGAGAGGAATCCTCAGGTTCCGGCCCCGACTCCACACAAGGACTGAGGCCCCGGCATGGACGGGAGAGGAATCCCGAGAGGTCCCCTAGCAACTCGCATGGGGACTGGCCTTTCCTGAGGCCACCAGAGCGGGTCCCTGAGGTCCCCGTCGTAACTCGAGAAGACCTGCCGCAACTCGAGAAAATCCAGGAGGTTCTCCCCTCCAGGCGAGATGAGGCCCATTTCCGCTGAGGCGTCTCGAGGCTGATCACACCTCACCTCTGGAACTTCGAAAGGGTCCTTCACACCCTTGGTGCAAATCAAGAAGTTCCCCGACCTAGCCGTCTCCACTCGAGAGGAATCACGAGGGTCCCGCCCACTTCCAGAGGAGCCCCGTTTCCGCCTCGTAGCTCGAGATGAGGGATCCTTTCCCTGCTTCGTCGGGAAAGAGTTCCCGGCGTTCCCGTCGCATCTCAAGAGGAGGCCCTCTCAACAGGAACGGCGAGAGGAACTCCAGGGTCGTGCCACCATTCCAAGAGTCCCCCAGATGTCTCAGTCCATTCCAGAGGAACCTCTTTTCCCTTCACCGGCTCGTCTTTCACGCCGAGGATCGACTCCCACCAAGGTGGCACGTGGCACAGCCCTGTGGGAAAGCCTCGTGGGAAAGCCTCGAGGGACAGCCTCGAGGGAAAGCCACAGATCCCTTGATCCACGTGACAGGAAGCGTGACACTACTGCTGCAGCTCGGGAGGAAAGCGCACGTGCATGCCCCCACTCGAGACGAGGCCTGACTCCCCTGGGGAGACTCAGAAGCACCCCAAGATCCATGGCAACACTGGAGAGGAATCCTCAGGTTCCGGCCCCGACTCCACACAAGGACTAAGGCCCCGGCATGGACGGGAGAGGAATCCCGAGAGGTCCCCTAGCAACTCGCATGGGGACTGGCCTTTCCTGAGGCCACCAGAGTGGGTCCCTGAGGTCCCCGTCGTAACTCGGGAAGACCTGCCGCAACTCGAGAAAATCCAGGAGGTTCTCCCCTCCAGGCGAGATGAGGCCCATTTCCGCTGAGGCGTCTCGAGGCTGATCACACCTCACCTCTGGAACTTCGAAAGGGTCCTTCACACCCTTGGTGCAAATCAAGAAGTTCCCCGACCTAGCCGTCTCCACTCGAGAGGAATCACGAGGGTCCCGCCCACATCCAGAGGAGCCCCGTTTCCGCCTCGTAGCTCGAGATGAGGGATCCTTTCCCTGCTTCGTCGGGAAAGAGTTCCCGGCGTTCCCGTCGCATCTCAAGAGGAGGCCCTCTCAACAGAACGGCGAGAGGAACTCCAGGGTCGTGCCACCATTCCAAGAGTCCCCCAGATGTCTCAGTCCATTCCAGAGGAACCTCTTTTCCCTTCAACGGCTCGTCTTTCACGCCGAGGATCGACTCACACCAAGGTGGCACGTGGCACAGCCCTGTGGGAAAGCCTCGTGGGAAAGCCTCGAGGGACAGCCTCGAGGGAAAGCCACAGATCCCTTGATCCACGTGACAGGAAGCGTGACACTACTGCTGCAGCTCGGGAGGAAAGCGCACGTGCATGCCCCCACTCGAGACGAGGCCTGACTCCCCTGGGGAGACTCAGAAGCACCCCAAGTTCCATGGCAACACTGGAGAGGAATCCTCAGGTTCCGGCCCCGACTCCACACAAGGACTGAGGCCCCAGCATGGACGGGAGAGGAATCCCGAGAGGTCCCCTAGCAACTCGCATGGGGACTGGCCTTTCCTGAGGCCACCAGAGCGGGTCCCTGAGGTCCCCGTCGTAACTCGAGAAGACCTGCCGCAACTCGAGAAAATCCAGGAGGTTCTCCCCTCCAGGCGAGATGAGGCCCATTTCCGCTGAGGCGTCTCGAGGCTGATCACACCTCACCTCTGGAACTTCGAAAGGGTCCTTCACACCCTTGGTGCAAATCAAGAAGTTCCCCGACCTAGCCGTCTCCACTCGAGAGGAATCACGAGGGTCCCGCCCACATCCAGAGGAGCCCCGTTTCCGCCTCGTAGCTCGAGATGAGGGATCCTTTCCCTGCTTCGTCGGGAAAGAGTTCCCGGCGTTCCCGTCGCATCTCAAGAGGAGGCCCTCTCAACAGGAACGGCGAGAGGAACTCCAGGGTCGTGCCACCATTCCAAGAGTCCCCCAGATGTCTCAGTCCATTCCAGAGGAACCTCTTTTCCCTTCACCGGCTCGTCTTTCACGCCGAGGATCGACTCCCACCAAGGTGGCACGTGGCACAGCCCTGTGGGAAAGCCTCGTGGGAAAGCCTCGAGGGACAGCCTCGAGGGAAAGCCACAGATCCCTTGATCCACGTGACAGGAAGCGTGACACTACTGCTGCAGCTCGGGAGGAAAGCGCACGTGCATGCCCCCACTCGAGACGAGGCCTGACTCCCCTGGGGAGACTCAGAAGTACCCCAAGTTCCATGGCAACACTGGAGAGTAATCCTCAGGTTCCGGCCCCGACTCCACAAAAGGACTGAGGCCCCAGCATGGACGGGAGAGGAATCCCGAGAGGTCCCCTAGCAACTCGCATGGGGACTGGCCTTTCCTGAGGCCACCAGAGCGGGTCCCTGAGGTCCCCGTCGTAACTCGAGAAGACCTGCCGCAACTCGAGAAAATCAAGGAGGTTCTCCCCTCCAGGCGAGATGAGGCCCATTTCCGCTGAGGCGTCTCGAGGCTGATCACACCTCACCTCTGGAACTTCGAAAGGGTCCTTCACACCCTTGGTGCAAATCAAGAAGTTCCCCGACCTAGCCGTCTCCACTCGAGAGGAATCACGAGGGTCCCGCCCACTTCCAGAGGAGCACCGTTTCCGCCTCGTAGCTCGAGATGAGGGATCCTTTCCCTGCTTCGTCGGGAAAGAGTTCCCGGCGTTCCCGTCGATTCTCAAGAGGAGGCCCTCTCAACAGAACGGCGAGAGGAACTCCAGGGTCGTGCCACCATTCCAAGAGTCCCCCAGATGTCTCAGTCCATTCCAGAGGAACCTCTTTTCCCTTCAACGGCTCGTCTTTCACGACGAGGATCGACTCACACCAAGGTGGCACGTGGCACAGCCCTGTGGGAAAGCCTCGTGGGAAAGCCTCGAGGGACAGCCTCGAGGGAAAGCCACAGATCCCTTGATCCACGTGACAGGAAGCGTGACACTACTGCTGCAGCTCGGGAGGAAAGCGCACGTGCATGCCCCCACTCGAGACGAGGCCTGACTCCCCTGGGGAGACTCAGAAGCACCCCAAGATCCATGGCAACACTGGAGAGGAATCCTCAGGTTCCGGCCCCGACTCCACACAAGGACTGAGGCCCCGGCATGGACGGGAGAGGAATCCCGAGAGGTCCCCTAGCAACTCGCATGGGGACTGGCCTTTCCTGAGGCCACCAGAGCGGGTCCCTGAGGTCCCCGTCGTAACTCGAGAAGACCTGCCGCAACTCGAGAAAATCCAGGAGGTTCTCCCCTCCAGGCGAGATGAGGCCCATTTCCGCTGAGGCGTCTCGAGGCTGATCACACCTCACCTCTGGAACTTCGAAAGGGTCCTTCACACCCTTGGTGCAAATCAAGAAGTTCCCCGACCTAGCCGTCTCCACTCGAGAGGAATCACGAGGGTCCCGCCCACTACCAGAGGAGCCCCGTTTCCGCCTCGTAGCTCGAGATGAGGGATCCTTTCCCTGCTTCGTCGGGAAAGAGTTCCCGGCGTTCCCGTCGCATCTCAAGAGGAGGCCCTCTCAACAGGAACGGCGAGAGGAACTCCAGGGTCGTGCCACCATTCCAAGAGTCCCCCAGATGTCTCAGTCCATTCCAGAGGAACCTCTTTTCCCTTCACCGGCTCGTCTTACACGCCGAGGATCGACTCCCACCAAGGTGGCACGTGGCACAGCCCTGTGGGAAAGCCTCGTGGGAAAGCCTCGAGGGACAGCCTCGAGGGAAAGCCACAGATCCCTTGATCCACGTGACAGGAAGCGTGACACTACTGCTGCAGCTCGGGAGGAAAGTGCACGTGCATGCCCCCACTCGAGACGAGGCCTGACTCCCCTGGGGAGAGTCAGAAGCACCCCAAGATCCATGGCAACACTGGAGAGGAATCCTCAGGTTCCGGCCCCGACTCCACACAAGGACTGAGGCCCCGGCATGGACGGGAGAGGAATCCCGAGAGGTCCCCTAGCAACTCGCATGGGGACTGGCCTTTCCTGAGGCCACCAGAGTGGGTCCCTGAGGTCCCCGTCGTAACTCGGGAAGACCTGCCGCAACTCGAGAAAATCCAGGAGGTTCTCCCCTCCAGGCGAGATGAGGCCCATTTCCGCTGAGGCGTCTCGAGGCTGATCACACCTCACCTCTGGAACTTCGAAAGGGTCCTTCACACCCTTGGTGCAAATCAAGAAATTCCCCGACCTAGCCGTCTCCACTCGAGAGGAATCACGAGGGTCCCGCCCACATCCAGAGGAGCCCCGTTTCCGCCTCGTAGCTCGAGATGAGGGATCCTTTCCCTGCTTCGTCGGGAAAGAGTTCCCGGCGTTCCCGTCGCATCTCAAGAGGAGGCCCTCTCAACAGAACGGCGAGAGGAACTCCAGGGTCGTGCCACCATTCCAAGAGTCCCCCAGATGTCTCAGTCCATTCCAGAGGAACCTCTTTTCCCTTCAACGGCTCGTCTTTCACGCCGAGGATCGACTCACACCAAGGTGGCACGTGGCACAGCCCTGTGGGAAAGCCTCGTGGGAAAGCCTCGAGGGACAGCCTCGAGGGAAAGCCACAGATCCCTTGATCCACGTGACAGGAAGCGTGACACTACTGCTGCAGCTCGGGAGGAAAGCGCACGTGCATGCCCCCACTCGAGACGAGGCCTGACTCCCCTGGGGAGACTCAGAAGCACCCCAAGTTCCATGGCAACACTGGAGAGGAATCCTCAGGTTCCGGCCCCGACTCCACACAAGGACTGAGGCCCCAGCATGGACGGGAGAGGAATCACGAGAGGTCCCCTAGCAACTCGCATGGGGACTGGCCTTTCCTGAGGCCACCAGAGCGGGTCCCTGAGGTCCCCGTCGTAACTCGAGAAGACCTGCCGCAACTCGAGAAAATCCAGGAGGTTCTCCCCTCCAGGCGAGATGAGGCCCATTTCCGTTGAGGCGTCTCGAGGCTGATCACACCTCACCTCTGGAACATCGCAAAGGTCCTTCACACCCTTGGTGCAAATCAAGAAGTTCCCCGACCTAGCCGTCTCCACTCGAGAGGAATCACGAGGGTCCCGCCCACATCCAGAGGAGCCCCGTTTCCGCCTCGTAGCTCGAGATGAGGGATCCTTTCCCTGCTTCGTCGGGAAAGAGTTCCCGTCGCATCTCAAGAGGAGGCCCTCTCAACAGGAACGGCGAGAGGAACTACAGGGTCGTGCCACCATTCCAAGAGTCCCCCAGATGTCTCAGTCCATTCCAGAGGAACCTCTTTTCCCTTCACCGGCTCGTCTTTCACGCCGAGGATCGACTCCCACCAAGGTGGCACGTGGCACAGCCCTGTGGGAAAGCCTCGTGGGAAAGCCTCGAGGGACAGCCTCGAGGGAAAGCCACAGATCCCTTGATCCACGTGACAGGAAGCGTGACACTACTGCTACAGCTCGGGAGGAAAGCGCACGTGCATGCCCCCACTCGAGACGAGGCCTGACTCCCCTGGGGAGACTCAGAAGCACCCCAAGATCCATGGCAACACTGGAGAGGAATCCTCAGGTTCCAGCCCCGACTCCACACAAGGACTGAGGCCCCGGCATGGATGGGAGAGGAATCCCGAGAGGTCCCCTAGCAACTCGCATGGGGACTGGCCTTTCCTGAGGCCACCAGAGTGGGTCCCTGAGGTCCCCGTCGTAACTCGGGAAGACCTGCCGCAACTCGAGAAAATCCAGGAGGTTCTCCCCTCCAGGCGAGATGAGGCCCATTTCCGCTGAGGCGTCTCGAGGCTGATCACACCTCACCTCTGGAACTTCGAAAGGGTCCTTCACACCCTTGGTGCAAATCAAGAAGTTCCCCGACCTAGCCGTCTCCACTCGAGAGGAATCACGAGGGTCCCGCCCACATCCAGAGGAGCCCCGTTTCCGCCTCGTAGCTCGAGATGAGGGATCCTTTCCCTGCTTCGTCGGGAAAGAGTTCCCGGCGTTCCCGTCGCATCTCAAGAGGAGGCCCTCTCAACAGAACGGCGAGAGGAACTCCAGGGTCGTGCCACCATTCCAAGAGTCCCCCAGATGTCTCAGTCCATTCCAGAGGAACCTCTTTTCCCTTCAACGGCTCGTCTTTCACGCCGAGGATCGACTCACACCAAGGTGGCACGTGGCACAGCCCTGTGGGAAAGCCTCGTGGGAAAGCCTCGAGGGACAGCCTCGAGGGAAAGCCACAGATCCCTTGATCCACGTGACAGGAAGCGTGACACTACTGCTGCAGCTCGGCAGGAAAGCGCACGTGCATGCCCCCACTCGAGACGAGGCCTGACTCCCCTGGGGAGACTCAGAAGCACCCCAAGTTCCATGGCAACACTGGAGAGGAATCCTCAGGTTCCGGCCCCGACTCCACACAAGGACTGAGGCCCCAGCATGGACGGGAGAGGAATCCCGAGAGGTCCCCTTGCAACTCGCATGGGGACTGGCCTTTCCTGAGGCCACCAGAGCGGGTCCCTGAGGTCCCCGTCGTAACTCGAGAAGACCTGCCGCAACTCGAGAAAATCCAGGAGGTTCTCCCCTCCAGGCGAGATGAGGCCCATTTCCGTTGAGGTGTCTCGAGGCTGATCACACCTCACCTCTGGAACATCGCAAAGGTCCTTCACACCCTTGGTGCAAATCAAGAAGTTCCCCGACCTAGCCGTCTCCACTCGAGAGGAATCACGAGGGTCCCGCCCACTTCCAGAGGAGCCCCGTTTCCGCCTCGTAGCTCGAGATGAGGGATCCTTTCCCTGCTTCGTCGGGAAAGAGTTCCCGTCGCATCTCAAGAGGAGGCCCTCTCAACAGGAACGGCGAGAGGAACTCCAGGGTCGTGCCACCATTCCAAGAGTCCCCCAGATGTCTCAGTCCATTCCAGAGGAACCTCTTTTCCCTTCACCGGCTCGTCTTTCACGCCGAGGATCGACTCACACCAACGTGGCACGTGGCACAGCCCTGTGGGAAAGCCTCGTGCGAAAGCCTCGAGGGACAGCCTCGAGGGAAAGCCACAGATCCCTTGATCCACGTGACAGGAAGCGTGACACTACTGCTGCAACTCGTGAGGAAAGCGCACGTGCATGCCCCCACTCGAGACGAGGCCTGACTCCCCTGGGGAGACTCAGAAGCACCCCAAGATCCATGGCAACACTGGAGAGAAATCCTCAGGTTCCGGCCCCGACTCCACACAAGGACTGAGGCCCCGGCATGGACGGGAGAGGAATCCCGAGAGGTCCCCTAGCAACTCGCATGGGGACTGGCCTTTCCTGAGGCCACCAGAGCGGGTCCCTGAGGTCCCCGTCGTAACTCGAGAAGACCTGCCGCAACTCGAGAAAATCCAGGAGGTTCTCCCCTCCAGGCGAGATGAGGCCCATTTCCGCTGAGGCGTCTCGAGGCTGATCACACCTCACCTCTGGAACTTCGAAAGGGTCCTTCACACCCTTGGTGCAAATCAAGAAGTTCCCCGACCTAGCCGTCTCCACTCGAGAGGAATCACGAGGGTCCCGCCCACTTCCAGAGGAGCCCCGTTTCCGCCTCGTAGCTCGAGATGAGGGATCCTTTCCCTGCTTCGTCGGGAAAGAGTTCCCGGCGTTCCCGTCGCATCTCAAGAGGAGGCCCTCTCAACAGGAACGGCGAGAGGAACTCCAGGGTCGTGCCACCATTTCCAAGAGTCCCCCCAGATGTCTCAGTCCATCCAGAGGAACCTCTTTTCCCTTCACCGGCTCGTCTTTCACGCCGAGGATCGACTCCCACCAAGGTGGCACGTGGCACAGCCCTGTGGGAAAGCCTCGTGGGAAAGCCTCGAGTGACAGCCTCGAGGGAAAGCCACAGATCCCTTTATCCACGTGACAGGAAGCGTGACACTACTGCTGCAGCTCGGGAGGAATGCGCACGTGCATGCCACCACTCGAGACGAGGCCTGACTCCCCTGGGAGACTCAGAAGCACCCCAAGATCCATGGCAACACTGGAGAGGAATCCTCAGGTTCCGGCCCCGACTCTACACAAGGACTGAGGCCCCGGCATGGACGGGAGAGGAATCCCGAGGGGTCCCCTAGCAACTCGCTTGGGGACTGGCCTTTCCTGAGGCCACCAGAGCGGGTCCCTGAGGTCCCCGTCGTAACTCGAGAAGACCTGCCGCAACTCGAGAAAATCCAGGAGGTTCTCCCCCTCCAGGCGAGATGAGGCCCATTTTCCGTTGAGGCGTCTCGAGGCTGATCACACCTCACCTCTGGAACATCGCAAGGGTCCTTCACACCCTTGGTGCAAATCAAGAAGTTCCCCGACGTAGCCGTCTCCACTCGAGAGGAATCACGAGGGTCCCGCCCACATCCAGAGGAGCCCCGTTTCTTGCCTCGTAGCTCGAGATGAGGGATCCTTTCCCTGCTTCGTCGGGAAAGAGTTCCCGTCGCATCTTCAAGAGGAGGCCCTCTCAACAGAACGGCGAGAGGAACTCCTGGGTCGTGCCACCATTCCAAGAGTCCCCCAGATGTCTCAGTCCATTCCAGAGGAACCTCTTTTCCCTTCAACGGCTCGTCTTCACGCCGAGGATCGACTCACACCAAGGTGGCACGTGGCACAGCCCTGTGGGAAAGCCTCGTGGGAAAGCCTCGAGGGACAGCCTCGAGGGAAAGCCACAGATCCCTTGATCCACGTGACAGGAAGCGTGACACTACTGCTGCAGCTCGGGAGGAAAGCGCACGTGCATGCCCCCACTCGAGACGAGGCCTGACTCCCCTGGGGAGACTCAGAAGCACCCCAAGTTCCATGGCAACACTGGAGAGGAATCTTCAGGTTCCGGCCCCGACTCCACACAAGGACTGAGGCCCCAGCATGGCCGGGAGAGGAATCCCGAGAGGTCCCCTAGCAACTCGCATGGGGACTGGCCTTTCCTGAGGCCACCAGAGCGGGTCCCTGAGGTCCCCGTCGTAACTCGAGAAGACCTGCCGCAACTCGAGAAAATCCAGGAGGTTCTCCCCTCCAGGCGAGATGAGGCCCATTTCCGCTGAGGCGTCTCGAGGCTGATCACACCTCACCTCTGGAACTTGGAAAGGGTCCTTCACACCCTTGGTGCAAATCAAGAAGTTCCCCGACCTAGCCGTCTCCACTCGAGAGGAATCACGAGGGTCCCGCCCACTTCCAGAGGAGCCCCGTTTCCGCCTCGTAGCTCGAGATGAGGGATCCTTTCCCTGCTTCGTCGGGAAAGAGTTCCCGGCGTTCCCATCGCATCTCAAGAGGAGGCCCTCTCAACAGAACGGCGAGAGGAACTCCAGGGTCGTGCCACCATTCCAAGAGTCCCCCAGATGTCTCAGTCCATTCCAGAGGAACCTCTTTTCCCTTCAACGGCTCGTCTTTCACGCCGAGGATCGACTAACACCAAGGTGGCACGTGGCACAGCCCTGTGGGAAAGCCTCGTGGGAAAGCCTCGAGGGACAGCCTCGAGGGAAAGCCACAGATCCCTTGATCCACGTGACAGGAAGCGTGACACTACTGCTGCAGCTCGGGAGGAAAGCGCACGTGCATGCCCCCACTCGAGACGAGGCCTGACTCCCCTGGGGAGACTCAGAAGCACCCCAAGTTCCATGGCAACACTGGAGAGGAATCCTCAGGTTCCGGCCCCGACTCCACACAAGGACTGAGGCCCCGGCATGGACGGGAGAGGAATCCCGAGAGGTCCCCTAGCAACTCGCATGGGGACTGGCCTTTCCTGAGGCCACCAGAGCGGGTCCCTGAGGTCCCCGTCGTAACTCGAGAAGACCTGCCGCAACTCGAGAAAATCCAGGAGGTTCTCCCCTCCAGGCGAGATGAGGCCCATTTCCGCTGAGGCGTCTCGAGGCTGATCACACCTCACCTCTGGAACTTCGAAAGGGTCCTTCACACCCTTGGTGCAAATCAAGAAGTTCCCCGACCTAGCCTTCTCCACTCGAGAGGAATCACGAGGGTCCCGCCCACTTCCAGAGGAGCCCCGTTTCCGCCTCGTCGCTCGAGATGAGGGATCCTTTCCCTGCTTCGTCGGGAAAGAGTTCCCGGCGTTCCCGTCGCATCTCAAGAGGAGGCCCTCTCAACAGGAACGGCGAGAGGAACTCCAGGGTCGTGCCACCATTCCAAGAGTCCCCCAGATGTCTCAGTCCATTCCAGAGGAACCTCTTTTCCCTTCACCGGCTCGTCTTTCACGCCGAGGATCGACTCCCACCAAGGTGGCACGTGGCACAGCCCTGTGGGAAAGCCTCGTGGGAAAGCCTCGAGGGACAGCCTCGAGGGAAAGCCACAGATCCCTTGATCCACGTGACAGGAAGCGTGACACTACTGCTGCAGCTCGGGAGGAAAGCGCACGTGCATGCCCCCACTCGAGACGAGGCCTGACTCCCCTGGGGAGAGTCAGAAGCACCCCAAGATCCATGGCAACACTGGAGAGGAATCCTCAGGTTCCGGCCCCGACTCCACACAAGGACTGAGGCCCCGGCATGGACGGGAGAGGAATCCCGAGAGGTCCCCTAGCAACTCGCATGGGGACTGGCCTTTCCTGAGGCCACCAGAGTGGGTCCCTGAGGTCCCCGTCGTAACTCGGGAAGACCTGCCGCAACTCGTGAAAATCCAGGAGGTTCTCCCCTCCAGGCGAGATGAGGCCCATTTCCGCTGAGGCGTCTCGAGGCTGATCACACCTCACCTCTGGAACTTCGAAAGGGTCCTTCACACCCTTGGTGCAAATCAAGAAGTTCCCCGACCTAGCCGTCTCCACTCGAGAGGAATCACGAGGGTCCCGCCCACATCCAGAGGAACCCCGTTTCCGCCTCGTAGCTCGAGATGAGGGATCCTTTCCCTGCTTCGTCGGGATAGAGTTCCCGGCGTTCCCGTCGCATCTCAAGAGGAGGCCCTCTCAACAGAACGGCGAGAAGAACTCCAGGGTCGTGCCACCATTCCAAGAGTCCCCCAGATGTCTCAGTCAATTCCAGAGGAACCTCTTTTCCCTTCAACGGCTCGTCTTTCACGCCGAGGATCGACTCACACCAAGGTGGCACGTGGCACAGCCCTGTGGGAAAGCCTCGTGGGAAAGCCTCGAGGGACAGCCTCGAGGGAAAGCCTCAGATCCCTTGATCCACGTGACAGGAAGCGTGACACTACTGCTGCAGCTCGGGAGGAAAGCGCACGTGCATGCCCCCACTCGAGACGAGGCCTGACTCCCCTGGGGAGACTCAGAAGCACCACAAGTTCCATGGCAACACTGGAGAGGAATCCTCAGGTTCCGGCCCCGACTCCACACAAGGACTGAGGCCCCAGCATGGCCGGGAGAGGAATCCCGAGAGGTCCCCTAGCAACTCGCATGGGGACTGGCCTTTCCTGAGGCCACCAGAGCGGGTCCCTGAGGTCCCCGTCGTAACTCGAGAAGACCTGCCGCAACTCGAGAAAATCCAGGAGGTTCTCCCCTCCAGGCGAGATGAGGCCCATTTCCGCTGAGGCGTCTCGAGGCTGATCACACCTCACCTCTGGAACTTCGAAAGGGTCCTTCACACCCTTGGTGCAAATCAAGAAGTTCCCCGACCTAGCCGTCTCCACTCGAGAGGAATCACGAGGGTCCCGCCCACTTCCAGAGGAGCCCCGTTTCCGCCTCGTAGCTCGAGATGAGGGATCCTTTCCCTGCTTCGTCGGGAAAGAGTTCCCGGCGTTCCCGTCGCATCTCAAGAGGAGGCGCTCTCAACAGGAACGGCGAGAGGAACTCCAGGGTCGTGCCACCATTCCAAGAGTCCCCCAGATGTCTCAGTCCATTCCAGAGGAACCTCTTTTCCCTTCACCGGCTCGTCTTTCATGCCGAGGATCGACTCCCACCAAGGTGGCACGTGGCACAGCCCTGTGGGAAAGCCTCGTGGGAAAGCCTCGAGGGACAGCCTCGAGGGAAAGCCACAGATCCCTTGATCCACGTGACAGGAAGCGTGACACTACTGCTGCAGCTCGGGAGGAAAGAGCACGTGCATGCGCCCACTCGAGACGAGGCCTGACTCCCCTGGGGAGACTCAGAAGTACCCCAAGTTCCATGGCAACACTGGAGAGGAAACCTCAGGTTCCGGCCCCGACTCCACACAAGGACTGAGGCCCCAGCATGGACGGGAGAGGAATCCCGAGAGGTCCCCTAGCAACTCGCATGGGGACTGGCCTTTCCTGAGGCCACCAGAGCGGGTCCCTGAGGTCCCCGTCGTAACTCGAGAAGACCTGCCGCAACTCGAGAAAATCCAGGAGGTTCTCCCCTCCAGGCGAGATGAGGCCCATTTCCGCTGAGGCGTCTCGAGGCTGATCACACCTCACCTCTGGAACTTCGAAAGGGTCCTTCACACCCTTGGTGCAAATCAAGAAGTTCCCCGACCTAGCCGTCTCCACTCGAGAGGAATCACGAGGGTCCCGCCCACTTCCAGAGGAGCCCCGTTTCCGCCTCGTAGCTCGAGATGAGGGATCCTTTCCCTGCTTCGTCGGGAAAGAGTTCCCGGCGTTCCCGTCGATTCTCAAGAGGAGGCCCTCTCAACAGAACGGCGAGAGGAACTCCAGGGTCGTGCCACCATTCCAAGAGTCCCCCAGATGTCTCAGTCCATTCCAGAGGAACCTCTTTTCCCTTCAACGGCTCGTCTTTCACGCCGAGGATCGCCTCACACCAAGGTGGCACGTGGCACAGCCCTGTGGGAAAGCCTCGTGGGAAAGCCTCGAGGGACAGCCTCGAGGGAAAGCCACAGATCCCTTGATCCACGTGACAGGAAGCGTGACACTACTGCTGCAGCTCGGGAGGAAAGCGCACGTGCATGCCCCCACTCGAGACGAGGCCTGACTCCCCTGGGGAGACTCAGAAGCACCCCAAGTTCCATGGCAACACTGGAGAGGAATCCTCAGGTTCCGGCCCCGACTCCACACAAGGACTGAGGCCCCGGCATGGACGGGAGAGGAATCCCGAGAGGTCCCCTAGCAACTCGCATGGGGACTGGCCTTTCCTGAGGCCACCAGAGCGGGTCCCTGAGGTCCCCGTCGTAACTCGAGAAGACCTGCCGCAACTGGAGAAAATCCAGGAGGTTCTCCCCTCCAGGCGAGATGAGGCCCATTTCCGCTGAGGCGTCTCGAGGCTGATCACACCTCACCTCTGGAACTTCGAAAGGGTCCTTCACACCCTTGGTGCAAATCAAGAAGTTCCCCGACCTAGCCGTCTCCACTCGAGAGGAATCACGAGGGTCCCGCCCACTTCCAGAGGAGCCCCGTTTCTGCCTCGTAGCTCGAGATGAGGGATCCTTTCCCTGCTTCGTCGGGAAAGAGTTCCCGGCGTTCCTGTCGCATCTCAAGAGGAGGCCCTCTCAACAGGAACGGCGAGAGGAACTCCAGGGTCGTGCCACCATTCCAAGAGTCCCCCAGATGTCTCAGTCCATTCCAGAGGAACCTCTTTTCCCTTCACCGGCTCGTCTTTCACGCCGAGGATCGACTCCCACCAAGGTGGCACGTGGCACAGCCCTGTGGGAAAGCCTCGTGGGAAAGCCTCGAGGGACAGCCTCGAGGGAAAGCCACAGATCCCTTGATCCACGTGACAGGAAGCGTGACACTACTGCTGCAGCTCGGGAGGAAAGCGCACGTGCATGCCCCCACTCGAGACGAGGCCTGACTCCCCTGGGGAGACTCAGAAGCACCCCAAGATCCATGGCAACACTGGAGAGGAATCCTCAGGTTCCGGCCCCGACTCCACACAAGGACTGAGGCCCCGGCATGGACGGGAGAGGAATCCCGAGAGGTCCCCTAGCAACTCGCATGGGGACTGGCCTTTCCTGAGGCCACCAGAGTGGGTCCCTGAGGTCCCCGTCGTAACTCGGGAAGACCTGCCGCAACTCGAGAAAATCCAGGAGGTTCTCCCCTCCAGGCGAGATGAGGCCCATTTCCGCTGAGGCGTCTCGAGGCTGATCACACCTCACCTCTGGAACTTCGAAAGGGTCCTTCACACCCTTGGTGCAAATCAAGAAGTTCCCCGACCTAGCCGTCTCCACTCGAGAGGAATCACGAGGGTCCCGCCCACATCCAGAGGAGCCCCGTTTCCGCCTCGTAGCTCGAGATGAGGGATCCTTTCCCTGCTTCGTCGGGAAAGAGTTCCCGGCGTTCCCGTCGCATCTCAAGAGGAGGCCCTCTCAACAGAACGGCGAGAGGAACTCCAGGGTCGTGCCACCATTCCAAGAGTCCCCCAGATGTCTCAGTCCATTCCAGAGGAACCTCTTTTCCCTTCAACGGCTCGTCTTTCACGCCGAGGATCGACTCACACCAAGGTGGCACGTGGCACAGCCCTGTGGGAAAGCCTCGTGGGAAAGCCTCGAGGGACAGCCTCGAGGGAAAGCCTCAGATCCCTTGATCCACGTGACAGGAAGCGTGACACTACTGCTGCAGCTCGGGAGGAAAGCGCACGTGCATGCCCCCACTCGAGACGAGGCCTGACTCCCCTGGGGAGACTCAGAAGCACCACAAGTTCCATGGCAACACTGGAGAGGAATCCTCAGGTTCCGGCCCCGACTCCACACAAGGACTGAGGCCCCAGCATGGCCGGGAGAGGAATCCCGAGAGGTCCCCTAGCAACTCGCATGGGGACTGGCCTTTCCTGAGGCCACCAGAGCGGGTCCCTGAGGTCCCCGTCGTAACTCGAGAAGACCTGCCGCAACTCGAGAAAATCCAGGAGGTTCTCCCCTCCAGGCGAGATGAGGCCCATTTCCGCTGAGGCGTCTCGAGGCTGATCACACCTCACCTCTGGAACTTCGAAAGGGTCCTTCACACCCTTGGTGCAAATCAAGAAGTTCCCCGACCTAGCCGTCTCCACTCGAGAGGAATCACGAGGGTCCCGCCCACTTCCAGAGGAGCCCCGTTTCCGCCTCGTAGCTCGAGATGAGGGATCCTTTCCCTGCTTCGTCGGGAAAGAGTTCCCGGCGTTCCCGTCGCATCTCAAGAGGAGGCGCTCTCAACAGGAACGGCGAGAGGAACTCCAGGGTCGTGCCACCATTCCAAGAGTCCCCCAGATGTCTCAGTCCATTCCAGAGGAACCTCTTTTCCCTTCACCGGCTCGTCTTTCATGCCGAGGATCGACTCCCACCAAGGTGGCACGTGGCACAGCCCTGTGGGAAAGCCTCGTGGGAAAGCCTCGAGGGACAGCCTCGAGGGAAAGCCACAGATCCCTTGATCCACGTGACAGGAAGCGTGACACTACTGCTGCAGCTCGGGAGGAAAGAGCACGTGCATGCGCCCACTCGAGACGAGGCCTGACTCCCCTGGGGAGACTCAGAAGTACCCCAAGTTCCATGGCAACACTGGAGAGGAAACCTCAGGTTCCGGCCCCGACTCCACACAAGGACTGAGGCCCCAGCATGGACGGGAGAGGAATCCCGAGAGGTCCCCTAGCAACTCGCATGGGGACTGGCCTTTCCTGAGGCCACCAGAGCGGGTCCCTGAGGTCCCCGTCGTAACTCGAGAAGACCTGCCGCAACTCGAGAAAATCCAGGAGGTTCTCCCCTCCAGGCGAGATGAGGCCCATTTCCGCTGAGGCGTCTCGAGGCTGATCACACCTCACCTCTGGAACTTCGAAAGGGTCCTTCACACCCTTGGTGCAAATCAAGAAGTTCCCCGACCTAGCCGTCTCCACTCGAGAGGAATCACGAGGGTCCCGCCCACTTCCAGAGGAGCCCCGTTTCCGCCTCGTAGCTCGAGATGAGGGATCCTTTCCCTGCTTCGTCGGGAAAGAGTTCCCGGCGTTCCCGTCGATTCTCAAGAGGAGGCCCTCTCAACAGAACGGCGAGAGGAACTCCAGGGTCGTGCCACCATTCCAAGAGTCCCCCAGATGTCTCAGTCCATTCCAGAGGAACCTCTTTTCCCTTCAACGGCTCGTCTTTCACGCCGAGGATCGCCTCACACCAAGGTGGCACGTGGCACAGCCCTGTGGGAAAGCCTCGTGGGAAAGCCTCGAGGGACAGCCTCGAGGGAAAGCCACAGATCCCTTGATCCACGTGACAGAAAGCGTGACACTACTGCTGCAGCTCGGGAGGAAAGCGCACGTGCATGCCCCCACTCGAGACGAGGCCTGACTCCCCTGGGGAGACTCAGAAGCACCCCAAGTTCCATGGCAACACTGGAGAGGAATCCTCAGGTTCCGGCCCCGACTCCACACAAGGACTGAGGCCCCGGCATGGACGGGAGAGGAATCCCGAGAGGTCCCCTAGCAACTCGCATGGGGACTGGCCTTTCCTGAGGCCACCAGAGCGGGTCCCTGAGGTCCCCGTCGTAACTCGAGAAGACCTGCCGCAACTGGAGAAAATCCAGGAGGTTCTCCCCTCCAGGCGAGATGAGGCCCATTTCCGCTGAGGCGTCTCGAGGCTGATCACACCTCACCTCTGGAACTTCGAAAGGGTCCTTCACACCCTTGGTGCAAATCAAGAAGTTCCCCGACCTAGCCGTCTCCACTCGAGAGGAATCACGAGGGTCCCGCCCACTTCCAGAGGAGCCCCGTTTCTGCCTCGTAGCTCGAGATGAGGGATCCTTTCCCTGCTTCGTCGGGAAAGAGTTCCCGGCGTTCCTGTCGCATCTCAAGAGGAGGCCCTCTCAACAGGAACGGCGAGAGGAACTCCAGGGTCGTGCCACCATTCCAAGAGTCCCCCAGATGTCTCAGTCCATTCCAGAGGAACCTCTTTTCCCTTCACCGGCTCGTCTTTCACGCCGAGGATCGACTCCCACCAAGGTGGCACGTGGCACAGCCCTGTGGGAAAGCCTCGTGGGAAAGCCTCGAGGGACAGCCTCGAGGGAAAGCCACAGATCCCTTGATCCACGTGACAGGAAGCGTGACACTACTGCTGCAGCTCGGGAGGAAAGCGCACGTGCATGCCCCCACTCGAGACGAGGCCTGACTCCCCTGGGGAGACTCAGAAGCACCCCAAGATCCATGGCAACACTGGAGAGGAATCCTCAGGTTCCGGCCCCGACTCCACACAAGGACTGAGGCCCCGGCATGGACGGGAGAGGAATCCCGAGAGGTCCCCTAGCAACTCGCATGGGGACTGGCCTTTCCTGAGGCCACCAGAGTGGGTCCCTGAGGTCCCCGTCGTAACTCGGGAAGACCTGCCGCAACTCGAGAAAATCCAGGAGGTTCTCCCCTCCAGGCGAGATGAGGCCCATTTCCGCTGAGGCGTCTCGAGGCTGATCACACCTCACCTCTGGAACTTCGAAAGGGTCCTTCACACCCTTGGTGCAAATCAAGAAGTTCCCCGACCTAGCCGTCTCCACTCGAGAGGAATCACGAGGGTCCCGCCCACATCCAGAGGAGCCCCGTTTCCGCCTCGTAGCTCGAGATGAGGGATCCTTTCCCTGCTTCGTCGGGAAAGAGTTCCCGGCGTTCCCGTCGCATCTCAAGAGGAGGCCCTCTCAACAGAACGGCGAGAGGAACTCCAGGGTCGTGCCACCATTCCAAGAGTCCCCCAGATGTCTCAGTCCATTCCAGAGGAACCTCTTTTCCCTTCAACGGCTCGTCTTTCACGCCGAGGATCGACTCACACCAAGGTGGCACGTGGCACAGCCCTGTGGGAAAGCCTCGTGGGAAAGCCTCGAGGGACAGCCTCGAGGGAAAGCCTCAGATCCCTTGATCCACGTGACAGGAAGCGTGACACTACTGCTGCAGCTCGGGAGGAAAGCGCACGTGCATGCCCCCACTCGAGACGAGGCCTGACTCCCCTGGGGAGACTCAGAAGCACCACAAGTTCCATGGCAACACTGGAGAGGAATCCTCAGGTTCCGGCCCCGACTCCACACAAGGACTGAGGCCCCAGCATGGCCGGGAGAGGAATCCCGAGAGGTCCCCTAGCAACTCGCATGGGGACTGGCCTTTCCTGAGGCCACCAGAGCGGGTCCCTGAGGTCCCCGTCGTAACTCGAGAAGACCTGCCGCAACTCGAGAAAATCCAGGAGGTTCTCCCCTCCAGGCGAGATGAGGCCCATTTCCGCTGAGGCGTCTCGAGGCTGATCACACCTCACCTCTGGAACTTCGAAAGGGTCCTTCACACCCTTGGTGCAAATCAAGAAGTTCCCCGACCTAGCCGTCTCCACTCGAGAGGAATCACGAGGGTCCCGCCCACTTCCAGAGGAGCCCCGTTTCCGCCTCGTAGCTCGAGATGAGGGATCCTTTCCCTGCTTCGTCGGGAAAGAGTTCCCGGCGTTCCCGTCGCATCTCAAGAGGAGGCGCTCTCAACAGGAACGGCGAGAGGAACTCCAGGGTCGTGCCACCATTCCAAGAGTCCCCCAGATGTCTCAGTCCATTCCAGAGGAACCTCTTTTCCCTTCACCGGCTCGTCTTTCATGCCGAGGATCGACTCCCACCAAGGTGGCACGTGGCACAGCCCTGTGGGAAAGCCTCGTGGGAAAGCCTCGAGGGACAGCCTCGAGGGAAAGTCACAGATCCCTTGATCCACGTGACAGGAAGCGTGACACTACTGCTGCAGCTCGGGAGGAAAGAGCACGTGCATGCGCCCACTCGAGACGAGGCCTGACTCCCCTGGGGAGACTCAGAAGTACCCCAAGTTCCATGGCAACACTGGAGAGGAAACCTCAGGTTCCGGCCCCGACTCCACACAAGGACTGAGGCCCCAGCATGGACGGGAGAGGAATCCCGAGAGGTCCCCTAGCAACTCGCATGGGGACTGGCCTTTCCTGAGGCCACCAGAGCGGGTCCCTGAGGTCCCCGTCGTAACTCGAGAAGACCTGCCGCAACTCGAGAAAATCCAGGAGGTTCTCCCCTCCAGGCGAGATGAGGCCCATTTCCGCTGAGGCGTCTCGAGGCTGATCACACCTCACCTCTGGAACTTCGAAAGGGTCCTTCACACCCTTGGTGCAAATCAAGAAGTTCCCCGACCTAGCCGTCTCCACTCGAGAGGAATCACGAGGGTCCCGCCCACTTCCAGAGGAGCCCCGTTTCCGCCTCGTAGCTCGAGATGAGGGATCCTTTCCCTGCTTCGTCGGGAAAGAGTTCCCGGCGTTCCCGTCGATTCTCAAGAGGAGGCCCTCTCAACAGAACGGCGAGAGGAACTCCAGGGTCGTGCCACCATTCCAAGAGTCCCCCAGATGTCTCAGTCCATTCCAGAGGAACCTCTTTTCCCTTCAACGGCTCGTCTTTCACGCCGAGGATCGCCTCACACCAAGGTGGCACGTGGCACAGCCCTGTGGGAAAGCCTCGTGGGAAAGCCTCGAGGGACAGCCTCGAGGGAAAGCACAGATCCCTTGATCCACGTGACAGGAAGCGTGACACTACTGCTGCAGCTCGGGAGGAAAGCGCACGTGCATGCCCCCACTCGAGACGAGGCCTGACTCCCCTGGGGAGACTCAGAAGCACCCCAAGTTCCATGGCAACACTGGAGAGGAATCCTCAGGTTCCGGCCCCGACTCCACACAAGGACTGAGGCCCCGGCATGGACGGGAGAGGAATCCCGAGAGGTCCCCTAGCAACTCGCATGGGGACTGGCCTTTCCTGAGGCCACCAGAGCGGGTCCCTGAGGTCCCCGTCGTAACTCGAGAAGACCTGCCGCAACTGGAGAAAATCCAGGAGGTTCTCCCCTCCAGGCGAGATGAGGCCCATTTCCGCTGAGGCGTCTCGAGGCTGATCACACCTCACCTCTGGAACTTCGAAAGGGTCCTTCACACCCTTGGTGCAAATCAAGAAGTTCCCCGACCTAGCCGTCTCCACTCGAGAGGAATCACGAGGGTCCCGCCCACTTCCAGAGGAGCCCCGTTTCTGCCTCGTAGCTCGAGATGAGGGATCCTTTCCCTGCTTCGTCGGGAAAGAGTTCCCGGCGTTCCTGTCGCATCTCAAGAGGAGGCCCTCTCAACAGGAACGGCGAGAGGAACTCCAGGGTCGTGCCACCATTCCAAGAGTCCCCCAGATGTCTCAGTCCATTCCAGAGGAACCTCTTTTCCCTTCACCGGCTCGTCTTTCACGCCGAGGATCGACTCCCACCAAGGTGGCACGTGGCACAGCCCTGTGGGAAAGCCTCGTGGGAAAGCCTCGAGGGACAGCCTCGAGGGAAAGCCACAGATCCCTTGATCCACGTGACAGGAAGCGTGACACTACTGCTGCAGCTCGGGAGGAAAGCGCACGTGCATGCCCCCACTCGAGACGAGGCCTGACTCCCCTGGGGAGACTCAGAAGCACCCCAAGATCCATGGCAACACTGGAGAGGAATCCTCAGGTTCCGGCCCCGACTCCACACAAGGACTGAGGCCCCGGCATGGACGGGAGAGGAATCCCGAGAGGTCCCCTAGCAACTCGCATGGGGACTGGCCTTTCCTGAGGCCACCAGAGTGGGTCCCTGAGGTCCCCGTCGTAACTCGGGAAGACCTGCCGCAACTCGAGAAAATCCAGGAGGTTCTCCCCTCCAGGCGAGATGAGGCCCATTTCCGCTGAGGCGTCTCGAGGCTGATCACACCTCACCTCTGGAACTTCGAAAGGGTCCTTCACACCCTTGGTGCAAATCAAGAAGTTCCCCGACCTAGCCGTCTCCACTCGAGAGGAATCACGAGGGTCCCGCCCACATCCAGAGGAGCCCCGTTTCCGCCTCGTAGCTCGAGATGAGGGATCCTTTCCCTGCTTCGTCGGGAAAGAGTTCCCGGCGTTCCCGTCGCATCTCAAGAGGAGGCCCTCTCAACAGAACGGCGAGAGGAACTCCAGGGTCGTGCCACCATTCCAAGAGTCCCCCAGATGTCTCAGTCCATTCCAGAGGAACCTCTTTTCCCTTCAACGGCTCGTCTTTCACGCCGAGGATCGACTCACACCAAGGTGGCACGTGGCACAGCCCTGTGGGAAAGCCTCGTGGGAAAGCCTCGAGGGACAGCCTCGAGGGAAAGCCTCAGATCCCTTGATCCACGTGACAGGAAGCGTGACACTACTGCTGCAGCTCGGGAGGAAAGCGCACGTGCATGCCCCCACTCGAGACGAGGCCTGACTCCCCTGGGGAGACTCAGAAGCACCACAAGTTCCATGGCAACACTGGAGAGGAATCCTCAGGTTTCCGGCCCCGACTCCACACAAGGACTGAGGCCCCAGCATGGCCGGGAGAGGAATCCCGAGAGGTCCCCTAGCAACTCGCATGGGGACTGGCCTTTCCTGAGGCCACCAGAGCGGGTCCCTGAGGTCCCCGTCGTAACTCGAGAAGACCTGCCGCAACTCGAGAAAATCCAGGAGGTTCTCCCCTCCAGGCGAGATGAGGCCCATTTCCGCTGAGGCGTCTCGAGGCTGATCACACCTCACCTCTGGAACTTCGAAAGGGTCCTTCACACCCTTGGTGCAAATCAAGAAGTTCCCCCGACCTAGCCGTCTCCACTCGAGAGGAATCACGAGGGTCCCGCCCACTTCCAGAGGAGCCCCGTTTCCGCCTCGTAGCTCGAGATGAGGGATCCTTTCCCTGCTTCGTCGGGAAAGAGTTCCCGGCGTTCCCGTCGCATCTCAAGAGGAGGCGCTCTCAACAGGAACGGCGAGAGGAACTCCAGGGTCGTGCCACCATTCCAAGAGTCCCCCAGATGTCTCAGTCCATTCCAGAGGAACCTCTTTTCCCTTCACCGGCTCGTCTTTCACGCCGAGGATCGACTCCCACCAAGGTGGCACGTGGCACAGCCCTGTGGGAAAGCCTCGTGGGAAAGCCTCGAGGGACAGCCTCGAGGGAAAGCCACAGATCCCTTGATCCACGTGACAGGAAGCGTGACACTACTGCTGCAGCTCGGGAGGAAAGCGCACGTGCATGCCCCCACTCGAGACGAGGCCTGACTCCCCTGGGGAGACTCAGAAGTACCCCAAGTTCCATGGCAACACTGGAGAGGAAACCTCAGGTTCCGGCCCCGACTCCACACAAGGACTGAGGCCCCAGCATGAACGGGAGAGGAATCCCGAGAGGTCCCCTAGCAACTCGCATGGGGACTGGCCTTTCCTGAGGCCACCAGAGCGGGTCCCTGAGGTCCCCGTCGTAACTCGAGAAGACCTGCCGCAACTCGAGAAAATCCAGGAGGTTCTCCCCTCCAGGCGAGATGAGGCCCATTTCCGCTGAGGCGTCTCGAGGCTGATCACACCTCACCTCTGGAACTTCGAAAGGGTCCTTCACACCCTTGGTGCAAATCAAGAAGTTCCCCGACCTAGCCGTCTCCACTCGAGAGGAATCACGAGGGTCCCGCCCACTTCCAGAGGAGCCCCGTTTCCGCCTCGTAGCTCGAGATGAGGGATCCTTTCCCTGCTTCGTCGGGAAAGAGTTCCCGGCGTTCCCGTCGATTCTCAAGAGGAGGCCCTCTCAACAGAACGGCGAGAGGAACTCCAGGGTCGTGCCACCATTCCAAGAGTCCCCCAGATGTCTCAGTCCATTCCAGAGGAACCTCTTTTCCCTTCAACGGCTCGTCTTTCACGCCAAGGATCGACTCACACCAAGGTGGCACGTGGCACAGCCCTGTGGGAAAGCCTCGTGGGAAAGCCTCGAGGGACAGCCTCGAGGGAAAGCCACAGATCCCTTGATCCACGTGACAGGAAGCGTGACACTACTGCTGCAGCTCGGGAGGAAAGCGCACGTGCATGCCCCCACTCGAGACGAGGCCTGACTCCCCTGGGGAGACTCAGAAGCACCCCAAGATCCATGGCAACACTGGAGAGGAATCCTCAGGTTCCGGCCCCGACTCCACACAAGGACTGAGGCCCCGGCATGGACGGGAGAGGAATCCCGAGAGGTCCCCTAGCAACTCGCATGGGGACTGGCCTTTCCTGAGGCCAACAGAGCGGTCCCTGAGGTTCCCGTCGTAACTCGAGAAGACCTGCCGCAACTCGAGAAAATCCAGGAGGTTCTCCCCTCCAGGCGAGATGAGGCCCATTTCCGCTGAGGCGTCTCGAGGCTGATCACACCTCACCTCTGGAACTTCGAAAGGGTCCTTCACACCCTTGGTGCAAATCAAGAAGTTCCCCGACATACCCGTCTCCACTCGAGAGGAATCTCGAGGGTCCCGCCCACATCCAGAGGAGCCCCGTTTCCGCCTCGTAGCTCGAGATGAGGGATCCTTTCCCTGCTTCGTCGGGAAAGAGTTCCCGGCGTTCCCGTCGCATCTCAAGAGGAGGCCCTCTCAACCGGAACGGCGAGAGGAACTCCAGGGTCGTGCCACCATTCCAAGAGTCCCCCAGATATCTCAGTCCATTCCAGAGGAACCTCTTTTCCCTTCACCGGCTCGTCTTTCACGCCGAGGATCGACTCACACCAAGGTGGCACGTGGCACAGCCCTGTGGGAAAGCCTCGTGGGAAAGCCTCGAGGGACAGCCTCGAGGGAAAGCCACAGATCCCTTGATCCACGTGACAGGAAGCGTGACACTACTGCTGCAGCTCGGGAGGAAAGCGCACGAGCATGCCCCCACTCGAGACGAGGCCTGACTCCCCTGGGGAGACTCAGAAGCACCCCAAGATCCATGGCAACACTGGAGAGGAATCCTCAGGTTCCGGCCCCGACTCCACACAAGGACTGAGGCCCCGGCATGGACGGGAGAGGAATCCCGAGAGGTCCCCTAGCAACTCGCATGGGGACTGGCCTTTCCTGAGGCCACCAGAGCGGGTCCCTGAGGTCCCCGTCTTAATCGAGAAGACCTGCTGCAACTCGAGAAAATCGAGGAGGTTCTCCCCTCCAGGCGAGATGAGGCCCATTTCTGCTGAGGCGTCTCGAGGCTGATCACACCTCACCTCTGGAACTTCGAAAGGGTCCTTCACACCCTTGGTGCAAATCAAGAAGTTCCCCGACATACCCGTCTCCACTCGAGAGGAATCACGAGGGTCCCGCCCACATCCAGAGGCGCCCCGTTTCCGCCTCATAGCTCGAGATGAGGGATCCTTTCCCTGCTTCGTCGGGAAAGAGTTCCCGGCGTTCCCGTCGCATCTCAAGAGGAGGCCCTCTCTACAGGAACGGCGAGAGGAACTCCAGGGTCGTGCCACCATTCCAAGAGTCCCCCAGATGTCTCAGTCCATTCCAGAGGAACCTCTTTTCCCTTCACCGGCTCGTCTTTCACGCCGAGGATCGACTCACACCAAGGTGGCACGTGGCACAGCCCTGTGGGAAAGCCTCATGGGAAAGCCTCGAGGGACAGCCTCGAGGGAAAGCCACAGATCCCTTGATCGCGTGACAGGAAGCGTGACACTACTGCTGCAGCTCGGGAGGAAAGCGCACGTGCATGCCCCCACTCGAGACGAGGCCTGACTCCCCTGGGGAGACTCAGAAGCACCCCAAGATCCATGGCAACACTGGAGAGGAATCCTCAGGTTCCGGCCCCGACTTCACACAAGGACTGAGGCCCCGGCATGGACGGGAGAGGAATCCCGAGAGGTCCCCTAGCAACTCGCATGGGGACTGGCCTTTCCTGAGGCCACCAGAGCGGGTCCCTGAGGTCCCCGTCGTAACTCGAGAAGACCTGCTGCAACTCGAGAAAATCCAGGAGGTTCTCCCCTCCAGGCGAGATGAGGCCCATTTCCGCTGAGGCGTCTCGAGGCTGATCACACCTCACCTCTGGAACTTCGAAAGGGTCCTTCACACCCTTGGTGCAAATCAAGAAGTTCCCCGACCTAGCCGTCTCCACTCGAGAGGAATCACGAGGGTCCCGCCCACTTCCAGAGGAGCCCCGTTTCCGCCTCGTAGCTCGAGATGAGGGATCCTTTCCCTGCTTCATCGGGAAAGAGTTCCCGGCGTTCCCGTCGATTCTCAAGAGGAGGCCCTCTCAACAGAACGGCGAGAGGAACTCCAGGGTCGTGCCACCATTCCAAGAGTCCCCCAGATGTCTCAGTCCATTCCAGAGGAACCTCTTTTCCCTTCAACGGCTCGTCTTTCACGCCAAGGATCGACTCACACCAAGGTGGCACGTGGCACAGCCCTGTGGGAAAGCCTCGTGGGAAAGCCTCGAGGGACAGCCTCGAGGGAAAGCCACAGATCCCTTGATCCACGTGACAGGAAGCGTGACACTACTGCTGCAGCTCGGGAGGAAAGCGCACGTGCATGCCCCCACTCGAGATGAGGCCTGACTCCCCTGGGGAGACTCAGAAGCACCCCAAGTTCCATGGCAACACTGGAGAGGAATCCTCAGGTTCCGGCCCCGACTCCACACAAGGACTGAGGCCCCGGCATGGACGGGAGAGGAATCCCGAGAGGTCCCCTAGCAACTCGCATGGGGACTGGCCTTTCCTGAGGCCACCAGAGCGGGTCCCTGAGGTCCCCGTCGTAACTCGAGAAGACCTGCCGCAACTCGAGAAAATCCAGGAGGTTCTCCCCTCCAGGCGAGATGAGGCCCATTTCCGCTGAGGCGTCTCGAGGCTGATCACACCTCACCTCTGGAACTTCGAAAGGGTCCTTCACACCCTTGGTGCAAATCAAGAAGTTCCCCGACCTAGCCGTCTCCACTCGAGAGGAATCACGAGGGTCCCGCCCACTTCCAGAGGAGCCCCGTTTCCGCCTCGTAGCTCGAGATGAGGGATCCTTTCCCTGCTTCGTCGGGAAAGAGTTCCCGGCGTTCCCGTCGCATCTCAAGAGGAGGCCCTCTCAACAGGAACGGCGAGAGGAACTCCAGGGTCGTGCCACCATTCCAAGAGTCCCCCAGATGTCTCAGTCCATTCCAGAGGAACCTCTTTTCCCTTCACCGGCTCGTCTTTCACGCCGAGGATCGACTCCCACCAAGGTGGCACGTGGCACAGCCCTGTGGGAAAGCCTCGTGGGAAAGCCTCGAGGGACAGCCTCGAGGGAAAGCCACAGATCCCTTGATCCACGTGACAGGAAGCGTGACACTACTGCTGCAGCTCGGGAGGAAAGCGCACGTGCATGCCCCCACTCGAGACGAGGCCTGACTCCCCTGGGGAGACTCAGAAGCACCCCAAGATCCATGGCAACACTGGAGAGGAATCCTCAGGTTCCGGCCCCGACTCCACACAAGGACTGAGGCCCCGGCATGGACGGGAGAGGAATCCCGAGAGGTCCCCTAGCAACTCGCATGGGGACTGGCCTTTCCTGAGGCCACCAGAGTGGGTCCCTGAGGTCCCCGTCGTAACTCGGGAAGACCTGCCGCAACTCGAGAAAATCCAGGAGGTTCTCCCCTCCAGGCGAGATGAGGCCCATTTCCGCTGAGGCGTCTCGAGGCTGATCACACCTCACCTCTGGAACTTCGAAAGGGTCCTTCACACCCTTGGTGCAAATCAAGAAGTTCCCCGACCTAGCCGTCTCCACTCGAGAGGAATCACGAGGGTCCCGCCCACATCCAGAGGAGCCCCGTTTCCGCCTCGTAGCTCGAGATGAGGGATCCTTTCCCTGCTTCGTCGGGAAAGAGTTCCCGGCGTTCCCGTCGCATCTCAAGAGGAGGCCCTCTCAACAGAACGGCGAGAGGAACTCCAGGGTCGTGCCACCATTCCAAGAGTCCCCCAGATGTCTCAGTCCATTCCAGAGGAACCTCTTTTCCCTTCAACGGCTCGTCTTTCACGCCGAGGATCGACTCACACCAAGGTGGCACGTGGCACAGCCCTGTGGGAAAGCCTCGTGGGAAAGCCTCCAGGGACAGCCTCGAGGGAAAGCCACAGATCCCTTGATCCACGTGACAGGAAGCGTGACACTACTGCTGCAGCTCGGGAGGAAAGCGCACGTGCATGCCCCCACTCGAGACGAGGCCTGACTCCCCTGGGGAGACTCAGAAGTACCCCAAGTTCCATGGCAACACTGGAGAGTAATCCTCAGGTTCCGGCCCCGACTCCACACAAGGACTGAGGCCCCGGCATGGACGGGAGAGGAATCCCGAGAGGTCCCCTAGCAACTCGCATGGGGACTGGCCTTTCCTGAGGCCACCAGAGCGGGTCCCTGAGGTCCCCGTCGTAACTCGAGAAGACCTGCCGCAACTCGAGAAAATCCAGGAGGTTCTCCCCTCCAGGCGAGATGAGGCCCATTTCCGCTGAGGCGTCTCGAGGCTGATCACACCTCACCTCTGGAACTTCGAAAGGGTCCTTCACACCCTTGGTGCAAATCAAGAAGTTCCCCGACCTAGCCGTCTCCACTCGAGAGGAATCACGAGGGTCCCGCCCACTTCCAGAGGAGCCCCGTTTCCGCCTCGTAGCTCGAGATGAGGGATCCTTTCCCTGCTTCGTCGGGAAAGAGTTCCCGGCGTTCCCGTCGATTCTCAAGAGGAGGCCCTCTCAACAGAACGGCGAGAGGAACTCCAGGGTCGTGCCACCATTCCAAGAGTCCCCCAGATGTCTCAGTCCATTCCAGAGGAACCTCTTTTCCCTTCAACGGCTTGTCTTTCACGCCGAGGATCGACTCACACCAAGGTGGCACGTGGCACAGCCCTGTGGGAAAGCCTCGTGGGAAAGCCTCGAGGGACAGCCTCGAGGGAAAGCCACAGATCCCTTGATCCACGTGACAGGAAGCGTGACACTACTGCTGCAGCTCGGGAGGAAAGCGCACGTGCATGCCCCCACTCGAGACGAGGCCTGACTCCCCTGGGGAGACTCAGAAGCACCCCAAGTTCCATGGCAACACTGGAGAGGAATCCTCAGGTTCCGGCCCCGACTCCACACAAGGACTGAGGCCCCAGCATGGACGGGAGAGGAATCCCGAGAGGTCCCCTAGCAACTCGCATGGGGACTGGCCTTTCCTGAGGCCACGAGAGCGGGTCCCTGAGGTCCCCGTCGTAACTCGAGAAGACCTGCCGCAACTCGAGAAAATCCAGGAGGTTCTCCCCTCCAGGCGAGATGAGGCCCATTTCCGCTGAGGCGTCTCGAGGCTGATCACACCTCACCTCTGGAACTTCGAAAGGGTCCTTCACACCCTTGGTGCAAATCAAGAAGTTCCCCGACCTAGCCGTCTCCACTCGAGAGGAATCACGAGGGTCCCGCCCACTTCCAGAGGAGCCCCGTTTCCGCCTCGTAGCTCGAGATGAGGGATCCTTTCCCTGCTTCGTCGGGAAAGAGTTCCCGGCGTTCCCGTCGCATCTCAAGAGGAGGCCCTCTCAACAGGAACGGCGAGAGGAACTCCAGGGTCGTGCCACCATTCCAAGAGTCCCCCAGATGTCTCAGTCCATTCCAGAGGAACCTCTTTTCCCTTCACCGGCTCGTCTTTCACGCCGAGGATCGACTCCCACCAAGGTGGCACGTGGCACAGCCCTGTGGGAAAGCCTCGTGGGAAAGCCTCGAGGGACAGCCTCGAGGGAAAGCCACAGATCCCTTGATCCACGTGACAGGAAGCGTGACACTACTGCTGCAGCTCGGGAGGAAAGCGCACGTGCATGCCCCCACTCGAGACGAGGCCTGACTCCCCTGGGGAGACTCAGAAGCACCCCAAGTTCCATGGCAACACTGGAGAGGAATCCTCAGGTTCCGGCCCCGACTCCACACAAGGACTGAGGCCCCAGCATGGACGGGAGAGGAATCCCGAGTGGTCCCCTAGCAACTCGCATGGGGACTGCCCTTTCCTGAAGCCACCAGAGCGGGTCCCTGAGGTCCCCGTCGTAACTCGAGAAGACCTGCCGCAACTCGAGAAAATCCAGGAGGTTCTCCCCTCCAGGCGAGATGAGGCCCATTTCCGCTGAGGCATCTCGAGGCTGATCACACCTCACCTCTGGAACTTCGAAAGGGTCCTTCACACCCTTGGTGCAAATCAAGAAGTTCCCCGACCTAGCCGTCTCCACTCGAGAGGAATCACGAGGGTCCCGCCCACATCCAGAGGAGCCCCGTTTCCGCCTCGTAGCTCGAGATGAGGGATCCTTTCCCTGCTTCGTCGGGAAAGAGTTCCCGGCGTTCCCGTCGCATCTCAAGAGGAGGCCCTCTCAACAGGAACGGCGAGAGGAACTCCAGGGTCGTGCCACCATTCCAAGAGTCCCCCAGATGTCTCAGTCCATTCCAGAGGAACCTCTTTTCCCTTCACCGGCTCGTCTTTCACGCCGAGGATCGACTCCCACCAAGGTGGCACGTGGCACAGCCCTGTGGGAAAGCCTCGTGGGAAAGCCTCGAGGGACAGCCTCGAGGGAAAGCCACAGATCCCTTGATCCACGTGACAGGAAGCGTGACACTACTGCTGCAGCTCGGGAGGAAAGCGCACGTGCATGCCCCCACTCGAGACGAGGCCTGACTCCCCTGGGGAGACTCAGAAGCACCCCAAGATCCATGGCAACACTGGAGAGGAATCCTCAGGTTCCGGCCCCGACTCCACACAAGGACTGAGGCCCCGGCATGGACGGGAGAGGAATCCCGAGAGGTCCCCTAGCAACTCGCATGGGGACTGGCCTTTCCTGAGGCCACCAGAGTGGGTCCCTGAGGTCCCCGTCGTAACTCGAGAAGACCTGCCGCAACTCGAGAAAATCCAAGAGGTTCTCCCCTCCAGGCGAGATGAGGCCCATTTCCGCTGAGGCGTCTCGAGGCTGATCACACCTCACCTCTGGAACTTCGAAAGGGTCCTTCACACCCTTGGTGCAAATCAAGAAGTTCCCCGACCTAGCCGTCTCCACTCGAGAGGAATCACGAGGGTCCCGCCCACATCCAGAGGAGCCCCGTTTCCGCCTCGTAGCTCGAGATGAGGGATCCTTTCCCTGCTTCGTCGGGAAAGAGTTCCCGTCGCATCTCAAGAGGAGGCCCTCTCAACAGAACGGCGAGAGGAACTCCAGGGTCGTGCCACCATTCCAAGAGTCCCCCAGATGTCTCAGTCCATTCCAGAGGAACCTCTTTTCCCTTCAACGGCTCGTCTTTCACGCCGAGGATCGACTCCCACCAAGGTGGCACGTGGCACAGCCCTGTGGGAAAGCCTCGTGGGAAAGCCTCGAGGGACAGCCTCGAGGGAAAGCCACAGATCCCTTGATCCACGTGACAGGAAGCGTGACACTACTGCTGCAGCTCGGGAGGAAAGCGCAAGTGCATGCCCCCACTCGAGACGAGGCCTGACTCCCCTGGGGAGACTCAGAAGCACCCCAAGTTCCATGGCAACACTGGAGAGGAATCCTCAGGTTCCGGACCCGACTCCACACAAGGACTGAGGCCCCAGCATGGACGGGAGAGGAATCCCGAGAGGTCCCCTAGCAACTCGCATGGGGACTGGCCTTTCCTGAGGCCACCAGAGCGGGTCCCTGAGGTCCCTGTCGTAACTCGAGAAGACCTGCCGCAACTCGAGAAAATCCAGGAGGTTCTCCCCTCCAGGCGAGATGAGGCCCATTTCCGCTGAGGCGTCTCGAGGCTGATCACACCTCACCTCTGGAACTTCGAAAGGGTCCTTCACACCCTTGGTGCAAATCAAGAAGTTCCCCGACCTAGCCGTCTCCACTCGAGAGGAATCACGAGGGTCCCGCCCACATCCAGAGGAGCCCCGTTTCCGCCTCGTAGCTCAAGATGAGGGATCCTTTCCCTGCTTCGTCGGGAAAGAGTTCCCGGCGTTCCCGTCGCATCTCAAGAGGAGGCCCTCTCAACAGAACGGCGAGAGGAACTCCAGGGTCGTGCCACCATTCCAAGAGTCCCCCAGATGTCTCAGTCCATTCCAGAGGAACCTCTTTTCCCTTCAACGGCTCGTCTTTCACGCCGAGGATCGACTAACACCAAGGTGGCACGTGGCACAGCCCTGTGGGAAAGCCTCGTGGGAAAGCCTCGAGGGACAGCCTCGAGGGAAAGCCACAGATCCCTTGATCCACGTGACAGGAAGCGTGACACTACTGCTGCAGCTCGGGAGGAAAGCGCACGTGCATGCCCCCACTCGAGACGAGGCCTGACTCCCCTGGGGAGACTCAGAAGCACCCCAAGTTCCATGGCAACACTGGAGAGGAATCCTCAGGTTCCGGCCCCGACTCCACACAAGGACTGAGGCCCCGGCATGGACGGGTGAGGAATCCCGAGAGGTCCCCTAGCAACTCGCATGGGGACTGGCCTTTCCTGAGGCCACCAGAGCGGGTCCCTGAGGTCCCCGTCGTAACTCGAGAAGACCTGCCGCAACTCGAGAAAATCCAGGAGGTTCTCCCCTCCAGGCGAGATGAGGCCCATTTCCGCTGAGGCGTCTCGAGGCTGATCACACCTCACCTCTGGAACTTCGAAAGGGTCCTTCACACCCTTGGTGCAAATCAAGAAGTTCCCCGACCTAGCCGTCTCCACTCGAGAGGAATCACGAGGGTCCCGCCCACTTCCAGAGGAGCCCCGTTTCCGCCTCGTAGCTCGAGATGAGGGATCCTTTCCCTGCTTCGTCGGGAAAGAATTCCCGGCGTTCCCGTCGCATCTCAAGAGGAGGCCCTCTCAACAGGAACGGCGAGAGGAACTCCAGGGTCGTGCCACCATTCCAAGAGTCCCCCAGATGTCTCAGTCCATTCCAGAGGAACCTCTTTTCCCTTCACCGGCTCGTCTTTCACGACGAGGATCGACTCCCACCAAGGTGGCACGTGGCACAGCCCTGTGGGAAAGCCTCGTGGGAAAGCCTCGAGGGACAGCCTCGAGGGAAAGCCACAGATCCCTTGATCCACGTGACAGGAAGCGTGACACTACTGCTGCAGCTCGGGAGGAAAGTGCACGTGCATGCCCCCACTCGAGACGAGGCCTGACTAACCTGGGGAGACTCAGAAGCACCCCAAGATCCATGGCAACACTGGAGAGGAATCCTCAGGTTCCGGCCCCGACTCCACACAAGGACTGAGGCCGTGGCATGGACGGGAGAGGAATCCCGAGAGGTCCCCTAGCAACTCGCATGGGGACTGGCCTTTCCTGAGGCCACCAGAGTTGGTCCCTGAGGTCCCCGTCGTAACTCGGGAAGACCTGCCACAACTCGAGAAATTCCAGGAGGTTCTCCCCTCCAGGCGAGATGAGGCCCATTTCCGCTGAGGCGTCTCGAGGCTGATCACACCTCACCTCTGGAACTTCGAAAGGGTCCTTCACACCCTTGGTGCAAATCAAGTAGTTCCCCGACCTAGCCGTCTCCACTCGAGAGGAATCACGAGGGTCCCGCCCACTTCCAGAGGTGCCCCGTTTCCGCCTCGTAGCTCGAGATGAGGGATCCTTTCCCTGATTCGTCGGGAAAGAGTTCCCGGCGTTCCCGTCGCATCTCAAGAGGAGGCCCTCTCAACAGGAACGGCGAGAGGAACTCCAGGGTCGTGCCACCATTCCAAGAGTCCCCCAGATGTCTCAGTCCATTCCAGAGGAACCTCTTTTCCCTTCACCGGCTCGTCTTTCACGCCGAGGATCGACTCCCACCAAGGTGGCACGTGGCACAGCCCTGTGGGAAAGCCTCGTGGGAAAGCCTCGAGGGACAGCCTCGAGGGAAAGCCACAGATCCCTTGATCCACGTGACAGGAAGCGTGACACTACTGCTGCAGCTCGGGAGGAAAGCGCACGTGCATGCCCCCACTCGAGACGAGGCCTGACTCCCCTGGGAGACTCAGGAGCACCCCAAGATCCATGGCAACACTGGAGAGGAATCCTCAGGTTCCGGCCCTGACTGCACACAAGGACTGAGGCCGCGGCATGGACGGGAGAGGAATCCCGAGAGGCCCCCTAGCAAATTGCACGGGGACTGGCCTTTCCTGAGGCCACCAGAGCGGGTCCCTGAGGTCCCCGTCGTAACTCGAGAAGACCTGCCGCAACTCGAGAAAATCCAGGAGGTTGTCCCCTCTAGGCGAGATGAGGCCCATTTCCGCTGAGGCGTCTCGAGGCTGATCACACCTCACCTCTGGAACTTCGAAAGGGTCCTTCATACCCTTGGTGCAAATCAAGAAGTTCCCCGACATACCCGTCTCCACTCGAGAGGAAACACGAGGGTCCCGCCCACATCCAGAGGAGCCCCGTTTCCGCCTCGTAGCTCGAGATGAGGGATCCTTTCCCTGCTTCGTCGGGAAAGAGTTCCCGGCATTCCCATCGCATCTCAAGAGGAGGCCCTCTCAAGAGGATCGACGAGAGGAACTCCAGGGTCGTGCCACCATTCCAAGAGTCCCCTAGATGTCTCAGTCCATTCCAGAGGAACCTCTTTTCCCTTCACCGGCTCGTCTTTCACGCCGAGGATCGACTCCCACAAAGGTGGCACGTGGCACAGCCCGGTGGGAAAGCCTCGTGGGAAAGCCTGGAGCAAAAGCCTCGAGGGAAACCACAGATCCCTTGATCCACGTGACAGGAAGCGTGACACTACTGCTGCAGCCCGGGAGGAAAGCGCACGTGCATGCCCCCACTCGACACGAGGTCTGACTCCCCTGGGGAGACTCAGGAGCACCCCAAGATACATGGCAACACTGGAGAGAAATCCTCAGGTTCCGGCCCCGACTCCACATAAGGTCTTAGGCCCAGGAACGGACGGGAGAGGAATCCCGAGATGGCCCCTTGCAACTCGCACGGGGACTGGCCTTTCCTGAGGCCACCAGAGCGGGTCCCTTAGGTCCCCGTAGTAACTCGAGAAGCCCTGCCGCAACTCGAGAAAATCCAGGAGGTTCTCCCCTCCAGGCGAGATGAGGCCCATTTCCGCTGACGCGTCTCGAGGCTGATCACATCTCACCTCTGGAACTTCGAAAGGGTCCTTCACACCCTTGGTGCAAATCAAGAAGTTCCCCGACATACCTGTCTCCACTCGAGAGGAAGCACGAGGGTCCCGCCCACATCCAGAGGAGCCCCGTTTCCGCCTCTCAGCTCGAGATGAGGGATACTTTCCCTGCTTCGTCGGGAAAGAGTTCCCGGCGTTCCCGTCGCATCTCAAGAGGACGCCCTCTCAACAGGAACGGCGAGAGGAACTCCAGGGTCGTGCCACCATTCCAAGAGTCCCCCAGATGTCTCAGTCCATTCCAGAGGAACCGCTTTTCCCTTCACCGACTCGTCTTTCACGCCGAGGATCGACTCAAACCAAGGTGGCACTTGGCACAGCCCTGTGGGAAGCCTCGTGGGAAATCCTGGAGAGACAGCCTCGAGGGAAACCACAGATCCCTTGATCCACGTGACAGGAAGTGTGACACTACTGCTGCAGCTCGGGAGGAAAGCGCACGTGCATGCCGCCACTCGAGACGAGGCCTGACTTCCCTGGGCAGACTCAGAAGCACCCCAAGATCCATTGCAACACTGGAGAGGAATCCTCAGGTTCCGGCCCTGACTGCACACAAGGACTGAGGCCGCGGCATGGACGGGAGAGGAATCCCGAGAGGCCCCCTAGCAAATTGCACGGGGACTGGCCTTTCCTGAGGCCACCACAGCGGGTCCCTGAGGTCCCCGTCGTAACTCGAGAAGACCTGCCGCAACTCGAGAAAATCCAGGAGGTTCTCCCCTCCAGGCGAGATGAGGCCCATTTCCGCTGAGGCGTCTCGAGGCTGATCACAACTCACCTCTGGAACTTCGAAAGGGTCCTTCACACCCTTGGTGCAAATCAAGAAGTTCCCCAACATACCCGTCTCCACTCGAGAGGAAACACGAGGGTCCCGCCCACATCTAGAGGAGCCCCGTTTCCGCCTCGTAGCTCGAGATGAGGGATCCTTTCCCTGCTTCGTCGGGAAAGAGTTCCCGGCGTTCCCGTCGCATCTCAAGAGGAGGCCCTCTCAACAGGAACGGCGAGAGGAACTCCAGGGTCGTGCCAACGTTCCAAGAGTCCCCCAGATGTCTCAGTCCATTCCAGAGGAACCTCTTTTCCCTTCACCGGCTCGTCTTTCACGCCGAGGATCGACTCACACCAAGGTGGCACGTGGCACAGCCCTGTGGGAAAGCCTCGTGGGAAAGCCTCGAGGGACAGCCTCGAGGGAAACCACAGATCCCTTGATCCACGTGACAGGAAGCGTGACACTACTGCTGCAGCTCGGGAGGTAAGCGCACGTGCATGCCCCCACTCGAGACAAGGCCTGACTCCCCTGGTGAGACTCAGGAGCACCCCAAGATCCATGGCAACACTGGAGAGGAATCCTCAGGTTCCGGCCCTGACTGCACACAAGGACTGAGGCCGCAGCATGGACGGGAGAGGAATCCCGAGAGGCCCCCTAGCAAATTGCACGGGGACTGGCCTTTCCTGAGGCCACCAGAGCGGGTCCCTGAGGTCCCCGTCGTAACTCGAGAAGACCTGCCGCAACTCGAGAAAATCCAGGAGGTTCTCCCCTCCAGGCGAGATGAGGCCCATTTCCGCTGAGGCGTCTCGAGGCTGATCACACCTCACCTCTGGAACTTCGAAAGGGTCCTTCATACCCTTGGTGCAAATCAAGAAGTTCCCCGACATACCCGTCTCCACTCGAGAGGAAACACGAGGGTCCCGCCCACATCCAGAGGAGCCCCGTTTCCGCCTCGTAGCTCGAGATGAGGGATCCTTTCCCTGCTTCGTCGGGAAAGAGTTCCCGGCATTCCCATCGCATCTCAAGAGGAGGCCCTCTCAAGAGGATCGACGAGAGGAACTCCAGGGTCGTGCCACCATTCCAAGAGTCCCCTAGATGTCTCAGTCCATTCCAGAGGAACCTCTTTTCCCTTCACCGGCTCGTCTTTCACGCCGAGGATCGACTCACACCAAGGTGGCACGTGGCACAGCCCGGTGGGAAAGCCTCGTGGGAAAGCCTGGAGCAAAAGCCTCGAGGGAAACCACAGATCCCTTGATCCACGTGACAGGAAGCGTGACACTACTGCTGCAGCCCGGGAGGAAAGCGCACGTGCATGCCCCCACTCGACACGAGGTCTGACTCCCCTGGGGAGACTCAGGAGCACCCCAAGATACATGGCAACACTGGAGAGGAATCCTCAGGTTCCGGCCCCGACTCCACATAAGGTCTTAGGCCCAGGAACGGACGGGAGAGGAATCCCGAGATGGCCCCTTGCAACTCGCACGGGGACTGGCCTTTCCTGAGGCCACCAGAGCGGGTCCCTTAGGTCCCCGTAGTAACTTGAGAAGCCCTGCCGCAACTCGAGAAAATCCAGGAGGTTCTCCCCTCCAGGCGAGATGAGGCCCATTTCCGCTGAGGCGTCTCGAGGCTGATCACACCTCACCTCGGGAACTTCGAAAGGGTCCTTCACACCCTTGGTGCAAATCAAGAAGTTCCCCGACATACCTGTCTCCACTCGAGAGGAAGCACGAGGGTCCCGCCCACATCCAGAGGAGCCCCGTTTCCGCCTCTCAGCTCGAGATGAGGGATACTTTCCCTGCTTCGTCGGGAAAGAGTTCCCGGCGTTCCCGTCGCATCTCAAGAGGACGCCCTCTCAACAGGAACGGCGAGAGGAACTCCAGGGTCGTGCCACCATTCCAAGAGTCCCCCAGATGTCTCAGTCCATTCCAGAGGAACCGCTTTTCCCTTCACCGACTCGTCTTTCACGCCGAGGATCGACTCAAACCAAGGTGGCACTTGGCACAGCCCTGTGGGAAGCCTCGTGGGAAATCCTGGAGAGACAGCCTCGAGGGAAACCACAGATCCCTTGATCCACGTGACAGGAAGTGTGACACTACTGATGCAGCTCGGGAGGAAAGCGCACGTGCATGCCGCCACTCGAGACGAGGCCTGACTTCCCTGGGCAGACTCAGAAGCACCCCAAGATCCATTGCAACACTGGAGAGGAATCCTCAGGTTCCGGCCCTGACTGCACACAAGGACTGAGGCCGCGGCATGGACGGGAGAGGAATCCCGAGAGGCCCCCTAGCAAATTGCACGGGGACTGGCCTTTCCTGAGGCCACCACAGCGGGTCCCTGAGGTCCCCGTCGTAACTCGAGAACACCTGCCCCAACTCGAGAAAATCCAGGAGGTTCTCCCCTCCAGGCGAGATGAGGCCCATTTCCGCTGAGGCGTCTCGAGGCTGATCACAACTCACCTCTGGAACTTCGAAAGGGTCTTTCACACCCTTGGTGCAAATCAAGAAGTTCCCCGACATACCCGTCTCCACTCGAGAGGAAACACGAGGGTCCCGCCCACATCTAGAGGAGCCCCGTTTCCGCCTCGTAGCTCGAGATGAGGGATCCTTTCCCTGCTTCGTCGGGAAAGAGTTCCCGGCGTTCCCGTCGCATCTCAAGAGGAGGCCCTCTCAACAGGAACGGCGAGAGGAACTCCAGGGTCGTGCCAACGTTCCAAGAGTCCCCCAGATGTCTCAGTCCATTCCAGAGGAACCTCTTTTCCCTTCACCGGCTCGTCTTTCACGCCGAGGATCGACTCACACCAAGGTGGCACGTGGCACAGCCCTGTGGGAAAGCCTCGTGGGAAAGCCTCGAGGGACAGCCTCGAGGGAAGCCACAGATCCCTTGATCCACGTGACAGGAAGCGTGACACTACTGCTGCAGCTCGGGAGGTAAGCGCACGTGCATGCCCCCACTCGAGACGAGGCCTGACTCCCCTGGGGAGTCTCAGAAGCACCCCAAGATCCATGGCAACACTGGAGAGGAATCCTCAGGTTTCGGCCCCGACTCCACACAAGGTCTTAGGCCCCGGCATGGACGGGAGAGGAATCCCGAGATGGCCCCTAGCAACTCGCATGGGGACTGGCCTTTCCTGAGGCCACCAGAGCGGGTCCCTGAGGTCCCCGTCGTAACTCGAGAAGACCTGCCGCAACTCGAGAAAATACAGGAGGTTGTCCCCTCTAGGCGAGATGAGGCCCATTTACACTGAGGCGTCTCGAGGCTGATAACACCTCACCTCTGGAACTTCGAAAGGGTCCTTCACACCCTTGGTGCAAATCAAGAAGTTCCCCAACATACCCGTCTCCACTCGAGAGGAAACACGAGGGTCCCGCCCACATCTAGAGGAGACCCGTTTCCGCCTCGTAGCTCGAGATGAGACATCCTTTCCCTGCTTCGTCGGGAAAGAGTTCCTGGCGTTCCCGTCGCATCTCAAGAGGAGGCCCTCTCAACAGGAACGGCGAGAGGAACTCCAGGGTCGTGCCACCATTCCACGATTCCCACAGATATCTCTGTCCATTCCAGAGGAACCTCTTTTCCATTCACCGGCTCGTCTTTCACGCCGAGGATCGACTCACACCAAGGTGGCACGTGGAACAGCCCTGTGGGAAAGCCTCGTGGGAAAGCCTCGAGGGAAAGCCACAGATTCCTTGATCCACGTGACAGGAAGCGTGACACTACTGCTGCAGCTCGTGAGGAAAGCGCACGTGCATGCCCCCACTCGAGACGAGGCCTGACTCCCCTGGGGAGACTCAGAAGCACCCCAAGGTCCATGGCAACACTGGAGAGGAATCCTCAGGTTCCGGCCCCGCCTCCACACATGGTCTTAGGACCTGACATGGACGGGAGAGGAATCCCGAGAGGTACCCTTGCATCTCGCATGGGGACTGGCCTTTCCTGAGGCCACCAGAGAGTGTCCCTGAGGTCCCTGTCGTAACTCGAGAAGACCTGCCGCAACTCGAGAAAATCCAGGAGGTTCTCCCCTCCAGGCGAGATGAGGCCCATTTCCGCTGACGCGTCTCGAGACTGATCACATCTCACCTCTGGAACTTCGAAAGGGTCCTTCACACCCTTGGTGCAAATGAAGAAGTTCCCCGACATACCCGTCTCCACTCGAGAGGAAACACGAGGGTCCCGCCCACATCCAGAGGAGCCCCGTTTCCGCCTCGTAGGCCGAGATGAGGGATCCTTTCCCTGCTTCGTCGGGAAAGACTTCCCTGCCGTCCCGTCGCATCTCAACAGGAGGACCTCTCAACAGGAACGGCGAGAGGAACTCCAGGGTCGTGCCACTATACCAAGAGTCCCCCAGATGTCTCACTCCATTCCAGAGGAAACTCTTTTCCCTTCACCGGCTCGTCTTTCACGCCGAGGATCGACTCACCCCAAGGTGGCACGTGGCACAGCCCTGTGGGAAAGCCTCATGGGAAAGCCTCGAGCGAAACCCTTGAGGGAAAACCACAGATCCCTTGATCCTCGTGACAGGAAGCGTGACACTAGTGCTGCAGATCGGGAGGAAAGCGCACGTGCAAGCTCCCACTCGAGACGAGGCCTGACACCCCTGGGGAGCCATAGAAGCACCCCAAGATCCATGGCAACACTGGAGAGGAATCCTCAGGTTCCGGCCCCGACTCCACACAAGGTCTTAGGCCCGGGCATGGACTGGACAGGAATCCCGAGATGGCCCCTAGCAACTCGCATGGGGACTGGCCTTTCCTGAGGCCACCAGAGCGGGTCCCTGAGGTCCCCGTCCTAACTCGAGAAGACCTGCCGCAACTCGAGAAAATCCAGGAGGTTCTCCCCTCCAGGCGAGATGAGGCCCATTTCCGCTGAGGCGTCTCGAGGCTGATCACACCTCACCTCTGGAACTTCGAAAGGGTCCCTCACACCCTTGGTGCAAATCAAGAAGTTCCCCGACATACCCGTCTCCACTCGAGAGGAAACACGAGGGTCCCGCCCACATCCACAGGAGCCCCGTTTCCGCCTCGTAGCTCGAGATGAGGGATCCTTTCCCTGCTTCGTCGGGAAAGAGTTCCCGGCGTTCCCGTCGCATCTCAAGAGGAGGCCCTCTCAACAGGAACGGAGAGAGGAACTCCAGGGTCGTGCCACCATTCCAAGAGCCCCCAGATGTCTCAGTCCATTCCAGAGGAACCTCTTTTCCCTTCATCGGCTCGTCTTTCACGCCGAGGATCGACTCACACCAAGGTGGCACGTGGCAAAGCCCTGTGGGAAAGCCTCGTGGGAAAGCCTCGAGGGACAGCCTCGAGGGAAAGCCACAGATCCCTTGATCCACCTGACAGGAAGCGTGACACTACTGCTGCAGCTCGGGAGGAAAGCGCACGTGCATGCCCCCACCCGAGACGAGGCCTGACTCCCCTGGGGAGACTCAGAATCACCCCAAGATACATGGCAACACTGGAGAGGAATCCTCAGGTTCCGGCCCCGACTCCACACAAGGACTTAGGCCCCGGCATGGACTGGACAGGAATCCCGAGATGGCCCCTAGCAACTCGGATGGGGACTGGCCTTTCCTGAGGCCACCAGAGCGGGTCCCTGAGGTCTCCGTCGTAACTCGAGAAGACCTGCCGCAGCTCGAGAAAATCCAGGAGGTTCTCCCCTCCAGGCGAGATGAGGCCCATTTCCGCTGAGGCGTCTCGAGGCTGATCACACCTCACCTCTGGAACTTCAAAAGGGTCCTTCACACCCTTGGAGGTTATCAAGAAGTTCCCCGACATACCAGTCTCCACTCGAGAGGAAACACGAGGGTCCCGCCCACATCCAGAGGAGCCCCGGTTCCGCCTCGTATCTCGAGATGAGGGATCCTATCCCTGCTTCGTCGGGAAAGAGTTCCCGGCGTTCCCGTGGCATCTCAAGAGGAGGCCCTCTCAACAGGAACGGCGAGAGGAACTCCAAGGTCGTGAAACCATTCCAAGAGTCATCCAGATATCTCAGTCCATACCAGAGGAACCTCTTTTTCCTACACCGGCTCGTCTTTCACGCCGAGGATCGACTCACACCAATGTGGCACGTGGCACAGCCCTGTGGGAAAGCCTCGTGGGAATGCCTCGAGTGAAAGCCTCGAGGGAAAGCCACAGATCCCTTGATCCACGTGACAGGAAGCGTGACACTACTGCTGCAGGTCGGGAGGAAAGCACACGTGCATGCCCCCAATGGAGACGAGGCCTGACTCCCCTGGGGAGACTCAGAAGCACCCCCAAGATCCATGGCAACACTGGAGAGGAATCCTCAGGTTCCGGCCCCGACTCCACACAAGGACTGAGGTCCCGGCATGGACCGGAGAGGAATCCCGAGAGGTCACCTAGCAACTCGCATGGGGACTGGGCTTTCCTGAGGCCACCAGAGCGGGTCCCTGAGGTCCCCATCGTAACTTGAGAAGACCTGCCACAACTCGAGAAAATCCAGGAGGTTCTCCCCTCCAGGCGAGATGAGGCCCATTTCCGCTGACACATCTCGAGGCCGATCACACCTCACCTCTGGAACTTCAAAAGGGTCCTTCACACCCTTGGAGCATATCAGAAGTTCCCCGACATACCCGTCTTCACTCGAGAGGAAACACGAGGGTCCCGCCCACATCCAGACGAGCCCCGGTTCCGCCTCGTTTCTCGAGATGAGGGATCCTATCCCTGGTTCGTCGGGAAAGAGTTCCCGGCGTTCCCGTTGCATCTCAAGAGGAGGCCCTCTCAACAGGAATGGTGAAAGGAACTCCATGGTCGTGACAGCATTCCAAGAGTCCCCCAGATGTCTCAGTCCATTCCAGAAGAACCACTTTTCCCTTCACCGGCACGTCTTTCATGCCGAGTATCGACTCCCACCAAGGTGGCATGTGGCACAGCCCTGTGGGAAAGCCTCGTGGGAAAGCCTCGAGGGACAGCCTCGAGGGAAACCACAGATCCCTTGATCCACGTGACAGGAAGCGTGACACTACTGCTGCAGCTCGGGAGGAAAGCGCATGTGCATGCCCCCACTCGAGACGACGCCTGACTCCCCTGGGGAGACTCAGAAGCACCCCAAGATCCATGGCAACACTGGAGAGGAATCCTCAGGTTCCAGCCCCGACTCCACACAAGGAATGAGGCCGCGGCATCGACGGGAGAGGAATTCGGAGAGACCCCCTAGCAAATCCCACGGGGACTGGCCTTTCCTGAGGCCACCAGAGCGGGTCCCTGAGGTCCCCGTCGTAACTCGAGAAGACCTGCCGCAACTCGAGGAAATCAAGGAGGTTCTCACCTCCAGGCGAGATGAGGTCCATTTCCGCTGAGGCGTCTCAAGGCTGATCACACCTCACTTCTGGAACTTCGCAAGGGTCCTTCACACCCTTGGTGCAAATCAAGAAGTTCCCCGACATACCCGTCTCCACTCGAGAGGAAACACGAGGGGCCCGCCCAGATCCTGAGGAGCCCCGTTTCCGCCTCGTAGCTCGAGATGAGGGATCCTTTCCCTGCTTCATCGGGAAAGAGTTCCCGGCGTTCCCGTCGCATCTCAAGAGGAGGCCCTCTCAAGAGGATCGACGAGAGAAACTCCAGGGTCGTGCCACCATTCCAAGAGTCCCCCAGATGTCTCAGTCCTTTCCAGAGGAAACTCTTTTCCCTTCACCGGCTCGTCTTTCACGCCGAGGATCGACTCCCACAAAGGTGGCACGTGGCACAGCCCTGTGGGAAAGCCTCGTGGGCAAGCCTCGAGCGAAAGCCTCGAGGGAAACCACAGATCCCTTGATCCACGTGACAGGAAGCGTGACACTACTGCTTCAGCTCGGGAGGAAAGCGCACGTGCATGCCCCCACTCGAGACGAGGCCTGACTCCCCTGGGGAGACTCAGGAGCACCCCAAGATCCATGGAAACACTGGAGAGGATTCCTCAGGTTTCGGCCCCGACTCCACACAAGGTCTTAGGCCCCGGCATGAACGGGAGAGGAATCCCGAGGTGCCCCCTAGCAACTCGCACGGGGACTGGCCTTTCCTGAGGCCACCAGAGCGGGTGCCTGAAGTCCCCGTCGTAACTCGAGAAGACATGCCGCAACTCGAGAAAATGCAGGAGGTTCTCCCCTCCAGGCGAGATGAGGCCCATTTCCGCTGAGGCGTCCCGAGGCTGATCACACCTCACCTCTGGAACTTCGCAAGGGTCCTTCACACCCTTGGTGCAAATCAAGAAGTTCCCCGACAAACCCGTCTCCACTCGAGAGGAAACACGAGGGTCCCGCCCACATCCAGTGGAGCCCCGTTTCCGCCTCGTAGCTCGAGATGAGGGATCCTTTCCCTGCTTCGTCGGGAAAGAGTTCCCGGCATTCCCGTCGCATCTCAAGAGGAGGCCCTCTCAACAGGAACGGCGAGAGGAACTCCAGGGTCGTGCCACCATTCCAAGAGTCCCCCTGATGTCTCAGTCCATTCCAGTGTAACATCTGTTCCCTTCACCGGCTCGTCTTTCACGCCAAGGAACGACTCCGACCAAGGTGGCATGTGGCACAGCCCTGTGGGAAAGCCTCGTGGGAAAGCCTCGAGGGACAGCCTCGAGGGAAAGCCACAGATCCCTTGATCCACGTGACAGGAAGCGTGACACTACTGCTGCAGCTCGGGAGGAAAGCGCACGTGCATGCCCCCACTCGAGACGAGGCCTGACTCCCCTGGGGAGACTCAGAAGCACCCCAAGATCCATGGCAACACTGGAGAGGAATCCTCAGGTTCCGGCCCCGACTGCCCACAAGGTCTTAGGCCCTGGCATGGACGGGAGAGGAATCCCGAGATGGCCCCTAGCAACTCGCATGGGGACTGGCCTTTCCTGAGGCCACCAGAGCGGGTCCCTGAGGTCCCCGTCGTAACTCGAGAAGACCTGCCGCAACTCGAGAAAATCCAGGAGGTTCTCCCCTCCAGGCGAGATGAGGCCCATTTCCGCTGAGGCGTCTCGAGGCTGATCCACCTCACCTCTGGAACGTCGAAAGGGTCCTTCACACCCTTGGTGCAAATCAAGAAGTTCCCGACATACCCGTCTCCACTCGAGAGGAAACAGGAGGGTCCCGCCCAGATCCAGAGTAGCCCCGTTTCCGCCTCGTAGCTCGAGATGAGGGATCCTTTCCCTGCTTCGTCGGGAAAGAGTTCCCGGCGTTCCCGTCGCATCTCAAGAGGAGGCCCTCTCAACAGGAACGGCGAGAGGAACTCCAGGGTCGTGCCACCATTCCAAGAGTCCCAGAGATGTCTCAGTCCATTCCAGAGGAACCTCTTTTCCCTTCACCGGCTCATCTTTCACGCCGAGGATCGACTCACACCAAGGTGGCACGTGGCACAGCATTCTGGGAAAGCCTCGTGGGATTGCCTCGAGGGACAGCCTCGAGAGAAAGCCACAGATCCCTTAATCCAAGTGACAGGAAGCGTGAGACTACTGCAGCAGCTCGGGAGGAAAGCGCTCGTGCATGCCCTCACACGAGTCGAGGCCTGACTCCCCTGGGGAGAAACAGAAGCACCCCATGATCCATGGAAACACTGTAGAGGAATCCTCAGGTTCCGGCCCCGACTCCACACATGGACTGAGGCCCCGGCATGGACGGGAGAGGAATCCCGAGATGGCCCCTAGCAACTCGGATGGGGACTGGCCTTTCCTGAGGCCACAAGAGTGGGTCCCTGAGGTCTACGTCGTAACTCGAGAAGACCTGCCTCAACTCGAGAAAATCCAGGAGGTTCTCCCCTCCAGGCGAGATGAGTCCCATTTCCGCTGAGGCGTCTCGAGGCTGATCACACCTCACCTCTGGAAGTTCGAAAGGGTCCTTCACACCCTTGGTGCAAATCAGGAAGTTCCCCGACATACCCGTCTCCACTCGAGAGGAAACACGAGGGGCCCGCCCACATCCAGAGGAGCCCTGTTTCCGCCTTGTAGCTCGAGATGAGGGATCCTTTCCCTGCTTCGTCGGGAAAGGGTTCCCGGCGTTCCCGTCGCGTCTCAAGAGGAGGCCCTCTCAACAGGAACGTCGAGAGGAACTCCAGGGTCGTGCCACCATTCCAAGAGTCCCCTAGATGTCACAATCCATTCCAGAGGAAACTCTTTTCCCTTCACCGGCTCCTCTTTCACGCCGAGGATCGACTCACACAAAGGTGGCACGTGGCACAGCCCTGTGGGAAAGCCTCGTGGGAAAGCTTCGAGGGACAGCCTCGAGGGAAAGCCACAGATCCCTTGATCCACGTGACAGGAAGCGTGACACTACTGCTCCAGCTCGGGAGGAACGCGCACGTGCATGCCCCCACTGGAGACGAGGCCTGAATCCCCTGGGGAGACTCAGAAGCACCCCAAGATCCATGGCAACACTGGAGAGGAATCCTCAGGTTCTGGCCCCGACTCCACACAAGGTCTTAGGCCCCGGCATGGACGGGAGAGGAATCCCGAGTTGGCTCCTAGCAACAAGCATGGGGACTGGCCTTTCCTGAGGCCAGCAGAGCGGGTCCCTGAGGTCCCCGTCGTAACTCGAGAAGACCTTCCGCAACTCGAGAAAATCCAGGAGGATCTCCCCTCCAGGCGAGATGAGGCCCATTTCCGCTGACACGTCTCGAGGCCGATCACACCTCACCTCTGGAACTTCAAAAGGGTACTTCACACCCTTGGAGCATATCAGAAGTTCCCCGACATACCCGTCTCCACTCGAGAGGAAACACGAGTGTCCCGCCCTCATCCAGACGAGCCCCGGTTCCGCCTCGTTTCTCGAGATGAGGGATCCTATCCCTGGTTCGTCGGGAAAGAGTTCCCGGCGTTCCCGTTGCATCTCAAGAGGAGGCCCTCTCAACAGGAATGGTGAAAGGAACTCCATGGTCGTGACAGCATTCCAAGAGTCCCCCAGATGTCTCAGTCCTTTCCAGAGGAACCTCTTTTCCCTTCACCGGCTCGTCTTTCACGCCGAGGATCGACTCACACCAAGGTGGCACGTGGCACAGCCCTGTGGGAAAGCCTCGTGGGAAAGCCTCGAGGGACAGCCTCGAGGGAAAGCCACAGATCCCTTGATCCACGTGACAGGAAGCGTGACACTACTGCTGCAGCTCGGGAGGAAAGCGCACGTGCATGCCCCCACTCGAGACGAGGCCGGACTCCCCTGGGGAGACTCAGGAGCACCCCAAGATCCATGGCAACAGTGGAGAGGAATCCTCAGGTTCCGGCCCCGACTCCACACAAGGTCTTAGGCCCCGGCATGGACGGGAGAGGAATCCCGAGATGGCCCCTAGCAACTCGCACGGGGACTGGACTTTCCTGAGGCCACCAGAGCGGGTCCCTGAGGTCCCCGTCGTAACTCGAGAAGACCTGCCGCAACTCGAGAAAATCTAGGAGGTTCTCCCATCCAGGCGAGATGAGGCCCATTTCCGCTGAGGCGTCTCGAGGCTGATCACACCTCACCTCTGGAACTTCGCAAGGGTCCTTCACACCCTTGGTGCAAATCAAGAAGTTCCCCGACATACCCGTCTCCACTCGAGAGGAAACACGAGGGTCCCGCCCACATCCAGAGGAGCCCCGTTTCCGCCTCGTAGCTCGAGATGAGGGATCCTTTCCCTGCTTCGTCGGGAAAGAGTTCCCGCCCTTCCCGTCGCATCTCAAGAGGAGGCCCTCTCAACAGGAACGGCGAGAGGAACTCCAGGGTCGTGCCACCATTCCAAGAGTCCCCCAGATGTCTCAGTCCATTCCAGAGGAACCTCTTTCCACTTCACCGGCTCGTCTTTCACGCCGAGGATCGAGTCACACCAAGGTGGCACGTGGCACAGTCCTGTGGGAAGCCTCGTGGGAAAGCCTCGAGCGAAAGCCTCGAGGGTAACCACAGATCCCTTGATCCACGTGACAGGAAGCGTGACACTACTGCTGCAGCTCGGGAGGAAAGTGCACGTGCATACCCCCACTCGAGACGAGGCCTGACTCCCCTGGGGAGACTCAGAAGCACCCAAAGATCCATGGCAACACTTGAGAGGAATCCTCAGGTTCCGGCCCCGACTCCACACAAAGTCTTAGGCCCCGGCATGGACGGGAGAGGAATCCCGAGATGGCCCCTAGCAACTCGCATGGGGACTGGCCTTTCCTGAGGCCACCAGAGCGGGTCCCTGAGGTCCCCGTCGTAACTCGAGAAGACCTGCTGCAACTCGAGAAAATCCAGGAGGTTCTCCCCTCCAGGTGAGATGAGGCCCATTTCCGCTGAGGCGTCTCGAGGCTGATCACACCTCACCTCTGGAACTTCGAAAGGGTCCTTCACACCCTTGGTGCAAATCAAGAAGTTCCCCGACATACCCGTCTCCACTCGAGAGGAAACACGAGGGTCCCGCCCACATCCAGTGGAGCCCCGTTTCCGCCTCGTAGCTCGAGATGAGGGATCCTTTCCCTGCTTCGTCGGGAAAGAGTTCCCGGCATTCCCGTCGCATCTCAAGAGGAGGCCCTCTCAACAGGAACGGCGAGAGGAACTCCAGGGTCGTGCCACCATTCCAAGAGTCCCCCTGATGTCTCAGTCCATTCCAGTGTAACATCTGTTCCCTTCACCGGCTCGTCTTTCACGCCAAGGAACGACTCCGACCAAGGTGGCATGTGGCACAGCCCTGTGGGAAAGCCTCGTGGGAAAGCCTCGAGGGACAGCCTCGAGGGAAAGCCACAGATCCCTTGATCCACGTGACAGGAAGCGTGACACTACTGCTGCAGCTCGGGAGGAAAGCGCACGTGCATGCCCCCACTCGAGACGAGGCCTGACTCCCCTGGGGAGACTCAGAAGCACCCCAAGATCCATGGCAACACTGGAGAGGAATCCTCAGGTTCCGGCCCCGACTGCCCACAAGGTCTTAGGCCCTGGCATGGACGGGAGAGGAATCCCGAGATGGCCCCTAGCAACTCGCATGGGGACTGGCCTTTCCTGAGGCCACCAGAGCGGGTCCCTGAGGTCCCCGTCGTAACTCGAGAAGACCTGCCGCAACTCGAGAAAATCCAGGAGGTTCTCCCCTCCAGGCGAGATGAGGCCCATTTCCGCTGAGGCGTCTCGAGGCTGATCCACCTCACCTCTGGAACGTCGAAAGGGTCCTTCACACCCTTGGTGCAAATCAAGAAGTTCCCGACATACCCGTCTCCACTCGAGAGGAAACAGGAGGGTCCCGCCCAGATCCAGAGTAGCCCCGTTTCCGCCTCGTAGCTCGAGATGAGGGATCCTTTCCCTGCTTCGTCGGGAAAGAGTTCCCGGCGTTCCCGTCGCATCTCAAGAGGAGGCCCTCTCAACAGGAACGGCGAGAGGAACTCCAGGGTCGTGCCACCATTCCAAGAGTCCCAGAGATGTCTCAGTCCATTCCAGAGGAACCTCTTTTCCCTTCACCGGCTCATCTTTCACGCCGAGGATCGACTCACACCAAGGTGGCACGTGGCACAGCATTCTGGGAAAGCCTCGTGGGATTGCCTCGAGGGACAGCCTCGAGAGAAAGCCACAGATCCCTTAATCCAAGTGACAGGAAGCGTGAGACTACTGCAGCAGCTCGGGAGGAAAGCGCTCGTGCATGCCCTCACACGAGTCGAGGCCTGACTCCCCTGGGGAGAAACAGAAGCACCCCATGATCCATGGAAACACTGTAGAGGAATCCTCAGGTTCCGGCCCCGACTCCACACATGGACTGAGGCCCCGGCATGGACGGGAGAGGAATCCCGAGATGGCCCCTAGCAACTCGGATGGGGACTGGCCTTTCCTGAGGCCACAAGAGTGGGTCCCTGAGGTCTACGTCGTAACTCGAGAAGACCTGCCTCAACTCGAGAAAATCCAGGAGGTTCTCCCCTCCAGGCGAGATGAGTCCCATTTCCGCTGAGGCGTCTCGAGGCTGATCACACCTCACCTCTGGAAGTTCGAAAGGGTCCTTCACACCCTTGGTGCAAATCAGGAAGTTCCCCGACATACCCGTCTCCACTCGAGAGGAAACACGAGGGGCCCGCCCACATCCAGAGGAGCCCTGTTTCCGCCTTGTAGCTCGAGATGAGGGATCCTTTCCCTGCTTCGTCGGGAAAGGGTTCCCGGCGTTCCCGTCGCGTCTCAAGAGGAGGCCCTCTCAACAGGAACGTCGAGAGGAACTCCAGGGTCGTGCCACCATTCCAAGAGTCCCCTAGATGTCACAATCCATTCCAGAGGAAACTCTTTTCCCTTCACCGGCTCCTCTTTCACGCCGAGGATCGACTCACACAAAGGTGGCACGTGGCACAGCCCTGTGGGAAAGCCTCGTGGGAAAGCCTCGAGGGACAGCCTCGAGGGAAAGCCACAGATCCCTTGATCCACGTGACAGGAAGCGTGACACTACTGCTCCAGCTCGGGAGGAACGCGCACGTGCATGCCCCCACTGGAGACGAGGCCTGAATCCCCTGGGGAGACTCAGAAGCACCCCAAGATCCATGGCAACACTGGAGAGGAATCCTCAGGTTCTGGCCCCGACTCCACACAAGGTCTTAGGCCCCGGCATGGACGGGAGAGGAATCCCGAGTTGGCTCCTAGCAACAAGCATGGGGACTGGCCTTTCCTGAGGCCAGCAGAGCGGGTCCCTGAGGTCCCCGTCGTAACTCGAGAAGACCTTCCGCAACTCGAGAAAATCCAGGAGGATCTCCCCTCCAGGCGAGATGAGGCCCATTTCCGCTGACACGTCTCGAGGCCGATCACACCTCACCTCTGGAACTTCAAAAGGGTACTTCACACCCTTGGAGCATATCAGAAGTTCCCCGACATACCCGTCTCCACTCGAGAGGAAACACGAGTGTCCCGCCCTCATCCAGACGAGCCCCGGTTCCGCCTCGTTTCTCGAGATGAGGGATCCTATCCCTGGTTCGTCGGGAAAGAGTTCCCGGCGTTCCCGTTGCATCTCAAGAGGAGGCCCTCTCAACAGGAATGGTGAAAGGAACTCCATGGTCGTGACAGCATTCCAAGAGTCCCCCAGATGTCTCAGTCCTTTCCAGAGGAACCTCTTTTCCCTTCACCGGCTCGTCTTTCACGCCGAGGATCGACTCACACCAAGGTGGCACGTGGCACAGCCCTGTGGGAAAGCCTCGTGGGAAAGCCTCGAGGGACAGCCTCGAGGGAAAGCCACAGATCCCTTGATCCACGTGACAGGAAGCGTGACACTACTGCTGCAGCTCGGGAGGAAAGCGCACGTGCATGCCCCCACTCGAGACGAGGCCGGACTCCCCTGGGGAGACTCAGGAGCACCCCAAGATCCATGGCAACACTGGAGAGGAATCCTCAGGTTCCGGCCCCGACTCCACACAAGGTCTTAGGCCCCGGCATGGACGGGAGAGGAATCCCGAGATGGCCCCTAGCAACTCGCACGGGGACTGGACTTTCCTGAGGCCACCAGAGCGGGTCCCTGAGGTCCCCGTCGTAACTCGAGAAGACCTGCCGCAACTCGAGAAAATCTAGGAGGTTCTCCCATCCAGGCGAGATGAGGCCCATTTCCGCTGAGGCGTCTCGAGGCTGATCACACCTCACCTCTGGAACTTCGCAAGGGTCCTTCACACCCTTGGTGCAAATCAAGAAGTTCCCCGACATACCCGTCTCCACTCGAGAGGAAACACGAGGGTCCCGCCCACATCCAGAGGAGCCCCGTTTCCGCCTCGTAGCTCGAGATGAGGGATCCTTTCCCTGCTTCGTCGGGAAAGAGTTCCCGCCCTTCCCGTCGCATCTCAAGAGGAGGCCCTCTCAACAGGAACGGCGAGAGGAACTCCAGGGTCGTGCCACCATTCCAAGATTCCCACAAATGTTTCAGTCCATTCCAGAGGAACCTCTTTTCCCTTCACCGGCTCGTCTTTCACGCCGAGGATCGACTCACACCAAGGTGGCACGTGGCACAGACCTGTGGGAAAGCCTCGTCGGAAAGCCTCGAGCGAAAGCCTCGAGGGAAACCACAGATCCCTTGATCCACGTGACAGGAAGCGTGACACTACTGCTGCAGCTCGGGAGGAAAGCGCACGTGCATACCCCCACTCGAGACGAGGCCTGACTTCCCTGGGGAGCCTCAGAAGCACCCCAAGATCCATGGCAACACTGGAGAGGAATCCTCAGGTTCCAGCCCCGACTCCACACAAGGACTGAGGCCGCGGCATGGATGGGAGAGGAATCGCGAGAGGCCCCCTAGCAAATCGCACGGGGACTGGCCTTTCCTGAGGCCACCAGAGCGGGTCCCTCAGGTCCCCGTCGTAACTCGAGAAGACCTGCCGCAACTCGAGAAATTCCAGGAGGTTCTCCCCTCCAGGGGAGATGAGGCCCATTTCCGCTTAGGCGTCTCGAGGCTGATCACACCTCACCTCTGGAACTTCGAAAGGGTCCTTCACACCCTTGGTGCAAATCAAGAAGTTCCACGACATACCCGTCTCCACTCGAGAGGAAACACGAGGGTCCCGCCCACATTCAGAGGAACCCCGTTTCAGCCTCGTAGCTCGAGATGAGGGATCCTTTCCCTGCTTCGTCGGGAAAGAGTTCCCGGCGTTCCCGTCGCATCTCAAGAGGAGGCCCTCTCAACAGGAACGGCGAGAGGAACTCCAGGGTCGTGCCACCATTCCAAGAGTCCCCCAGATGTCTCAGTCCATTCCAGAGGAACCTCTTTCCACTTCACCGGCTCGTCTTTCACGCCGAGGATCGAGTCACACCAAGGTGGCACGTGGCACAGTCCTGTGGGAAGCCTCGTGGGAAAGCCTCGAGCGAAAGCCTCGAGGGTAACCACAGATCCCTTGATCCACGTGACAGGAAGCGTGACACTACTGCTGCAGCTCGGGAGGAAAGTGCACGTGCATACCCCCACTCGAGACGAGGCCTGACTCCCCTGGGGAGACTCAGAAGCACCCAAAGATCCATGGCAACACTTGAGAGGAATCCTCAGGTTCCGGCCCCGACTCCACACAAAGTCTTAGGCCCCGGCATGGACGGGAGAGGAATCCCGAGATGGCCCCTAGCAACTCGCATGGGGACTGGCCTTTCCTGAGGCCACCAGAGCGGGTCCCTGAGGTCCCCGTCGTAACTCGAGAAGACCTGCTGCAACTCGAGAAAATCCAGGAGGTTCTCCCCTCCAGGTGAGATGAGGCCCATTTCCGCTGAGGCGTCTCGAGGCTGATCACACCTCACCTCTGGAACTTCGAAAGGGTCCTTCACACCCTTGGTGCAAATCAAGAAGTTCCCCGACATACCCGTCTCCACTCGAGAGGAAACACGAGGGTCCCGCCCACATCCAGAGGAGCCCCGTTTCCGCCTCGTAGCTCGAGATGAGGGATCCTTTCCCTGCTTCATCGGGAAAGAGTTCCCGGCGTTCCCATCGCATTTCAAGAGGAGGCCCTCTCAAGAGGATCGACGAGAGGAACTCCAGGGTCGTGCCACCATACCAAGAGTCCCCCAGATGTCTCAGTCCATTCCAGAGGAACCTCTTTTCCCTTCACCAGCTCGTCTTTCACGCCGAGGATCGACTCCCACCAAGGTGGCACGTGGCACAGCCCGGTGGGAAAGCTTCGTGGGAAAGCCTGGAGCAAAAGCCTCGAGGGAAACCACAGATCCCTTGATCCACGTGACAGGAAGCGTGACACTACTGCTGCAGCTCGGGAGGAAAACGCACGTGCATGCCCCCACTCGAGACGAGGCCTGACTCCCCTGGGGAGACTCAGAAGCACCCCAAGATCCATGGCAACACTGGAGAGGAATCCTCAGGTTCCGGCCCCGACTCCACACAAAGTCTTAGGCCCCGGCATGGACGGGAGAGGAATCCCGAGATGGCCCCTAGCAACTCGCACGGGGACTGGCCTTTCCTGAGGCCACCAGAGCGGGTCCCTTAGGTCCCCGTCGAAACTCGAGAAGACCTGCCGCAACTCGAGAAAATCCAGGAGGTTGTCTCCTCTAGGCGAGATGAGGCCCATTTCCACTGAGGCGTCTCGAGGCTGATCACACCTCACCTCTGGAACTTCGAAAGGGTCCTTCACACCCTTGGTGCAAATCAAGAAGTTCCCCGACATACCCGTCTCCTCTCGAGAGGAAACACGAGGGTCCCGCCCACATCCAGAGGAGCCCCGTTTCCGCCTCGTAGCTCGAGATGAGGGATCCTTTCCCTGCTTCGTCGGGAAAGAGTTCCCGGCGTTCCCGTCGCATCTCAAGAGGAGGCCCTCTCAACAGGAACGGCGAGAGGAACTCCAGGGTCGTGCCACCATTCCAAGAGTCCCCCAGATGTCTCAGTCCATTCCAGAGGAACCTCTTTTCCCTCCACCGGCTCGTCTTTCACGCCGAGGATCGACTCACACCAAGGTGGCACGTGGCACAGCTATGTGGGAAAGCCTCCTGGGAAAGCCTCGAGCGAAAGCCTCGAGGGAAACCACAGATCCCTTGATCCACATGACAGGAAGCGTGACACTACTGCTGCAGCTCGGGAGGAAAGCGCACGTGCATGCCCCCACTCGAGACGAGGCCTGACTCCCCTGGGGAACTCAGATGCACCCCAAAATCCATGGCAACACTGGAGAGGAATCCTCAGGTTCCGGCCCCGACTCCACACAAGGTCTTAGGCCCCGGCATGGACGGGAGAGGAATCCCGAGATGGCCCCTAGAAACTCGCACAGGGACTGGCCTTTCCTGAGGCCACCAGAGCGCGTCCCTGAGGTCCCCGTCGTAACTCGAGAAGACCTACCGCAACTCGAGAAAATCCAGGAGGTTGTCCCCTCCAGGCGAGATGAGGCCCATTTCCGCTGAGGCGTCTCGAGACTGATCCACCTCACCTCTGGAACGTCGAAAGGGTCCTTCACACCCTTGGCGCAAATCAAGAAGTTCCCGACATACCCGTCTCCACTCGAGAGGAAACACGAGGATCCCGCCCACATCCAGAGGAGCCCCGTTTCCGCCTCGTAGCTCGAGATGAGTGATCCTTTCCCTGCTTTGTCGGGAAAGAGTTCCCGGCATTTCCCGTCGCATCTCAAGAGGAGGCCCTCTCAACAGGAACGGCGAGAGGAACTCCAGGGTCGTGCCACCATTCCAAGAGTCTCCCAGATGTCTCTTTCCATTCCAGAGGAACCTCTTTCCCCTTCACCGGCTCGTCTTTCATGCCGAGGATCGACTCCCACCAAGGTGGCATTTGGCACAGCCCTGTGGGAAAGCCTCGTGGGAAAGCCTCGAGGGACAGCCTCGAGGGAACCCACAGATCCCTTGATCCACGTGACAGGAAGCGTGACACTACTGCTGCAGCTCGGGAGGAAAGCGCACGTGCATGCCCCCACTCGAGACGAGGCCTGACTCCCCTGGGGAGACTCAGGAGCACCCCAAGATCCATGGCAACACTGGAGAGGAAACCTCAGGTTCCGGCCCTGACTCCACACAAGGTCTTAGGCCCAGGAACGGACGGGAGAGGAATCCCGAGATGGCCCCTAGCAACTCGCACGGGGACAGGCCTTTCCTGAGGCCACCAGAGCGGGTCCATGAGGTCCCCGTCATAACTCGAGAAGACCTGCCGCAACTCGAGAAAATCCAGGAGGTTCTCCCCTCCAGGCGAGATGAGGCCCATTTCCGCTGAGGCGTCTCAAGGCTGATCACACCTCACCTCTGGAACTTCGAAAGGGTCCTTCACACCCTTGGTGCAAATCATGAAGTTCCCCGACATACCCGTCTCCACTCGAGAGGAAACACGAGGGTCCCACCCACATCCAGAGGAGCCCCGTTTCCGCCTCGTAGCTCGAGATGAGGGATCCTTTCCCTGCTTCGTCGGGAACGAGTTCCCGGCGTTCCCGTCGCATCTCAAGAGGAGGCCCTCTCAACAGGAACGGCGAGAGGAACTCCAGGGCCGTGCCACCATTCCAAGAGTCCCCCAGATGTCTCAGTCCATTCCAGAGGAACCTCTTTCCCCTTCACCAGCTCGTGTTTCACGCCGAGGATCGACTCACACCAAGGTGGCACGTGGCACAGCCCTGTGGGAAAGCCTCGTGGGAAAGCCTCGAGGGACAGCCTCGAGGGACTCCACAGATCCCTTGATCCACGTGACAGGAAGCGTGACACTACTGGTGCAGCTCGGGAGGCAAGCGCACTTGCATGCCCCCACTCGAGACGAGGCATGACTCCCCTGGGGAGACTCAGAAGCACCCCAAGATCCATGGCAACACTGGAGAGGAATCCTCAGGTTCCGGTCCCGACTCCACACAAGGTCTTAGGCCCAGGAACGGACGGGAGAGGAATCCTGAGATGGCCCCTAGCAACTCGCACGGGGACTGGCCTTTCCTGAGGCCACCAGAGCGGGTCCCTGAGGTCCCCGTCGTAACTCGAGAAGACCTGCCGCAACTCGAGAAAATCCAGGAGGTTCTCCCCTCCAGGCGAGATGAGGCCCATTTCCACTGAGGCGTCTCGAGGCTGATCACACCTCACCTCTGGAACTTCGAAAGTGTCCTTCACACCCTTGGTGCAAATCAAGAAGTTCCCCGACATACCCGTCTCCACTCGAGAGGAAACACGAGGGTCCCGCCCACATCTAGAGGAGACCCGTTTCCGCCTCGGAGCTCGAGATGAGGGATCCTTTCCCTGCTTCGTCGGGAAAGAGTTCCCGGCGTTCCCGTCGCATCTCAAGAGGAGGCCCTCTCAACAGGACCGGCGAGAGGAACTCCAGGGTCGTGCCACCATTCCAAGAGTCCCCCAGATGTCTCAGTCCATTCCAGAGGAACCTCTTTTCCGTTCACCGGCTCGTCTTTCACGCCGAGGATCGACTCCCACCAAGGTGGCACGTGGCACAGCCCGGTGGGAAAGCCTCGTGGGAAAGCCTGGAGCAAAAGCCTCGAGGGAAACCACAGATCCCTTGATCCACGTGACAGGAAGCGTGACACTACTGCTGCAGCTCGGGAGGAAAACGCACGTGCATGCCCCCACTCGAGACGAGGCCTGACTCCCCTGGGGAAACTCAGAAGCACCCCAAGATCCATGGCAACACTGGAGAGGAATCCTCAGGTTCCGGCCCCGACTCCACACAAAGTCTTAGGCCCCGGCATGGACGGGAGAGGAATCCCGAGATGGCCCCTAGCAACTCGCACGGGGACTGGCCTTTCCTGAGGCCACCAGAGCGGGTCCCTGAGGTCCCCGTCGTAACTCGAGAAGACCTGCCGCAACTCGAGAAAATCCAGGAGGTTCTCCCCTCCAGGCCAGATGAGGCCCATTTCCGCTTAGGCGTCTTGAGGCTGATCACACCTCACCTCTGGAACTTCGAAAGGGTCCTTCACACCCTTGGTGCAAATCAAGAAGTTCCCCGACATACCCGTCTCCACTCGAGAGGAATCACGAGGGTCCCGCCCACATCCAGAGGAGCCCCGTTTCCGCCTCGTAGCTCGAGATGAGGGATCCTATCCCTGCTTCGTCGGGAAAGAGTTCCCGGCGTTCCCGTCGCATCTCAAGAGGAGGCCCTCTCAACAGGAACGGCGAGAGGAACTCCAGGGTCGTGCCACCATTCCAAGAGTCCCCCAGATGTCTCAGTCCATTCCAGAGGAACCTCTTTTCCCTTCACCGGCTCGTCTTTCACGCCGAGGATCGACTCTCACCAAGGTGGCACGTGGCACAGCCCTGTGGGAAAGCCTCGTGGGAAAGACTCGAGCGAAAGCCTCGAGGGAAACCACAGATCCCTTGATCCACGTGACAGGAAGCGTGACACTACTGCTGCAGCTCGGGAGGTAAGCGCCCGTGCATGCCCCCACTCGAGACGAGGCCTGACTTCCCTGGGGAGACTCAGAAGCACCCCAAGATCCATGGCAACACTGTAGAGGAATCCTCAGGTTCCGGCCCCGACTCCACACAAAGTCTTAGGCCCCGGCATGGACGGGAGAGGAATCCCGAGATGGCCCCTAGCAACTCGCACGGGGACTGGCCTTTCCTGAGGCCACCAGAGCGGGTCCCTGAGGTCCCCGTCGTAACTCGAGAAGACCTGCCGCAACTCGAGAAAATCCAGGAGATTCTCCCCTCCAGGCGAGATGAGGCCCATTTCCGCTTAGGCGTCTTGAGGCTGATCACACCTCACCTCTGGAACTTCGAAAGGGTCCTTCACACCCTTGGTGCAAATCAAGAAGTTCCCCGACATACCCGTCTCCACTCGAGAGGAAACACGAGGGTCCCGCCCACATCCAAAGGAGCCCCGTTTCCGCCTCGTAGCTCGAGATGAGGGATCCTTTCCCTGCTTCGTCGGGAAAGAGTTCCCGGCGTTCCCGTCGCATCTCAAGAGGAGGCCCTCTCAACAGGAAAGGCGAGAGGAACTCCAGGGTCGTGCCACCATTCCAAGAGTCCCCCAGATGTCTCAGTCCATTCCAGAGGAACCTCTTTTCCCTTCACCGGCTCGTCTTTCACGCCGAGGATCGACTCCCACCAAGGTGGCACGTGGCACAGCCCGGTGGGAAAGCCTCGTGGGAAAGCCTGGATCAAAAGCCTCGAGGGAAACCACAGATCCCTTGATCCACGTGACAGGAAGCGTGACACTACTGCTGCAGCTCGGGAGGAAAACGCACGTGCATGCCCCCACTCGAGACGAGGCCTGACTCCCCTGGGGAGACTCAGAAGCACCCCAAGATCCATGGCAACACTGGAGAGGAATCCTCAGGTTCCGGCCCCGACTCCACACAAAGTCTTAGGCCCCGGCATGGATGGGAGAGGAATCCCGAGATGGCCCCTAGCAACTCGCACGGCGACTGGCCTTTCCTGAGGCCACCTGAGCGGGTCCCTTAGGTCCCCGTCGTAACTCGAGAAGACCTGCCGCAACTCGAGAAAATCCAGGAGGTTCTCCCCTCCAGGCGAGATGAGGCCCATTTCCGCTGACGCGTCTCGAGGCTGATCACATCTCACCTCTGGAACTTCGAAAGGGTCCTTCACACCCTTGGTGCAAATCAAGAAGTTCCCCGACATACCCGTCTCCACTCGAGAGGAAGCACGAGGGTCCCGCCCACATCCAGAGGAGCCACGTTTCCGCCTCGTAGCTCGAGATGAGGGATCCTTTCCCTGCTTCGTCGGGAAAGAGTTCCCGGCCTTCCCGTCGCATTTCAAGAGGAGGCCCTCTCAACAGGAACGGCGAGAGGAACTCCAGGGTCGTGCCACCATTCCAAGATTCCCACAGATGTCTCAGTCCATTCCAGAGGAACCTCTTTTCCCTTCACCGGCTCGTCTTTCACGCCGAGGATCGACTCCCACCAAGGTGGCACGTGGCACAGCCCTGTGGGAAAGCCTCGTGGGAAAGCCTCGAGGGACAGCCTCGAGGGACTCCACAGATCCCTTGATCCACGTGACAGGAAGCGTGACACTACTGCTGCAGCTCGGGAGGCAAGCGCACTTGCATGCCCCCACTCGAGACGAGGCATGACTCCCCTGGGGAGACTCAGAAGCACCCCAAGATCCATGGCAACACTGGAGAGGAATCCTCAGGTTCCGGTCCCGACTCCACACAAGGTCTTAGGCCCAGGAACGGACGGGAGAGGAATCCTGAGATGGCCCCTAGCAACTCGCACGGGGACTGGCCTTTCCTGAGGCCACCAGAGCGGGTCCCTGAGGTCCCCGTCGTTACTCGAGAAGACCTGCCGCAACTCGAGAAAATCCAGGAGGTTCTCCCCTCCAGGCGAGATGAGGCCCATTTCCACTGAGGCGTCTCGAGGCTGATCACACCTCACCTCTGGAACTTCGAAAGTGTCCTTCACACCCTTGGTGCAAATCAAGAAGTTCCCCGACATACCCGTCTCCACTCGAGAGGAAGCACGAGGGTCCCGCCCACATCCAGAGGAGCCCCGTTTCCGCCTCGTAGATCGAGATGAGGGATCCTTTCCCTGCTTCGTCGGGAAAGAGTTCCCGGCGTTCCCGTCGCATCTCAAGAGGAGGCCCTCTCAACAGGAAAGGCGAGAGGAACTCCAGGGTCGTGCCACCATTCCAAGAGTCCCCCAGATGTCTCAGTCCATTCCAGAGGAACCTCTTTTCCCTTCACCGGCTCGTCTTTCACGCCGAGGATCGACTCCCACCAAGGTGGCACGTGGCACAGCCCGGTGGGAAAGCCTCGTGGGAAAGCCTGGATCAAAAGCCTCGAGGGAAACCACAGATCCCTTGATCCACGTGACAGGAAGCGTGACACTACTGCTGCAGCTCGGGAGGTAAGCGCACGTGCATGCCCCCACTCGAGACGAGGCCTGACTTCCCTGGGGAGACTCAGAAGCACCCCAAGTTCCATGGCAACACTGGAGAGGAATCCTCAGGTTCCGGCCCTGACTCCACACAAGGTCTTAGGCCCAGGAACGGACGGGAGAGGAATCCCGAGATGGCCCCTAGCAACTCGCACGGGGACTGGCCTTTCCTGAGGCCACCAGAGCGGGTCCCTGAGGTCCCCGTCGTAACTCGAGAAGACCTGCCGCAACTCGAGAAAATCCAGGAGGTTCTCCCCTCCAGGCGAGATGAGGCCCATTTCCGCTGAGGCGTCTCGAGGCTGATCACACCTCACCTCTGGAACTTCGAAAGGGTCCTTCACACCCTTGGTGCAAATCATGAAGTTCCCCGACATACCCGTCTCCACTCGAGAGGAAACACGAGGGTCCCGCCCACATCCAGAGGAGCCCCGTTTCCGCCTCGTAGCTCGAGATGAGGGATCCTTTCCCTGCTTTGTCGGGATAGAGTTCCCGGCGTTCCCGTCGCATCTCAAGAGGAGGCCCTCTCAACAGGAACGGCGAGAGGAACTCCAGGGTCGTGCCACCATTCCAAGAGTCCCCCAGATGTCTCTTTCCATTCCAGAGGAACCTCTTTTCCCTTCACCGGCTCGTCTTTCACGCCGAGGATCGACTCCCACCAAGGTGGCACGTGGCACAGCCCTGTGGGAAAGCCTCGTGGGAAAGCCTCGAGGGAAACCACAGATCCCTTGATCCACGTGACAGGAAGCGTGACACTACAGCTGCAGCTCGGGAGGCAAGCGCACGTGCATGCCCCCACTCGAGACGAGGCCTGACTCCCCTGAGGAGACTCAGAAGCACCCCAAGATCCATGGCAACACTGGAGAGGAAACCTCAGGTTCCGGTCCCGACTCCACACAAGGTCTTAGGCCCAGGAACGGACGGGAGAAGAATCCCGAGATGGCCCCTAGCAACTCGCACGGGGACTGGCCTTTCCTGAGGCCACCAGAGCGGGTCCCTGAGGTCCCCGTCGTAACTCGAGAAGACCTGCCGCAACTCGAGAAAATCCAGGAGGTTCTCCCCTCCAGGCGAGATGAGGCCCATTTCCGCTGAGGCGTCTCGAGGCTGATCACACCTCACCTCTGGAACTTCGAAAGGGTCCTTCACACCCTTGGTGCAAATCTTGAAGTTCCCCGACATACCTGTCTCCACTCGAGAGGAAACACGAGGGTCCCGCCCACATCCAGAGGAGCCCCGTTTCCGCCTCGTAGCTCGAGATGAGGGATCCTTTCCCTGCTTCGTCGGGAAAGAGTTCCCGGCGTTCCCGTCGCATCTCAAGAGGAGGCCCTCTCAACAGGAAAGGCGAGAGGAACTCCAGGGTCGTGCCACCATTCCAAGAGTCCCCCAGATGTCTCAGTCCATTCCAGAGGAACCTCTTTTCCCTTCACCGGCTCGTCTTTCACGCCGAGGATCGACTCCCACCAAGGTGGCACGTGGCACAGCCCGGTGGGAAAGCCTCGTGGGAAAGCCTGGATCAAAAGCCTCGAGGGAAACCACAGATCCCTTGATCCACGTGACAGGAAGCGTGACACTACTGCTGCAGCTCGGGAGGAAAACGCACGTGCATGCCCCCACTCGAGACGAGGCCTGACTCCCCTGGGGAGACTCAGAAGCACCCCAAGATCCATGGCAACACTGGAGAGGAATCCTCAGGTTCCGGCCCTGACTCCACACAAAGTCTTAGGCCCCGGCATGGATGGGAGAGGAATCCCGAGATGGCCCCTAGCAACTCGCACGGCGACTGGCCTTTCCTGAGGCCACCTGAGCGGGTCCCTTAGGTCCCCGTCGTAACTCGAGAAGACCTGCCGCAACTCGAGAAAATCCAGGAGGTTCTCCCCTCCAGGCGAGATGAGGCCCATTTCCGCTGACGCGTCTCGAGGCTGATCACATCTCACCTCTGGAACTTCGAAAGGGTCCTTCACACCCTTGGTGCAAATCAAGAAGTTCCCCGACATACCCGTCTCCACTCGAGAGGAAGCACGAGGGTCCCGCCCACATCCAGAGGAGCCACGTTTCCGCCTCGTAGCTCGAGATGAGGGATCCTTTCCCTGCTTCGTCGGGAAAGATTTCCCGGCCTTCCCGTCGCATTTCAAGAGGAGGCCCTCTCAACAGGAACGGCGAGAGGAACTCCAGGGTCGTGCCACCATTCCAAGATTCCCACAGATGTCTCAGTCCATTCCAGAGGAACCTCTTTTCCCTTCACCGGCTCGTCTTTCACGCCGAGGATCGACTCCCACCAAGGTGGCACGTGGCACAGCCCTGTGGGAAAGCCTCGTGGGAAAGCCTCGAGGGACAGCCTCGAGGGACTCCACAGATCCCTTGATCCACGTGACAGGAAGCGTGACACTACTGCTGCAGCTCGGGAGGCAAGCGCACTTGCATGCCCCCACTCGAGACGAGGCATGACTCCCCTGGGGAGACTCAGAAGCACCCCAAGATCCATGGCAACACTGGAGAGGAATCCTCAGGTTCCGGTCCCGACTCCACACAAGGTCTTAGGCCCAGGAACGGACGGGAGAGGAATCCTGAGATGGCCCCTAGCAACTCGCACGGGGACTGGCCTTTCCTGAGGCCACCAGAGCGGGTCCCTGAGGTCCCCGTCGTAACTCGAGAAGACCTGCCGCAACTCGAGAAAATCCAGGAGGTTCTCCCCTCCAGGCGAGATGAGGCCCATTTCCACTGAGGCGTCTCGAGGCTGATCACACCTCACCTCTGGAACTTCGAAAGTGTCCTTCACACCCTTGGTGCAAATCAAGAAGTTCCCCGACATACCCGTCTCCACTCGAGAGGAAGCACGAGGGTCCCGCCCACATCCAGAGGAGCCCCGTTTCCGCCTCGTAGATCGAGATGAGGGATCCTTTCCCTGCTTCGTCGGGAAAGAGTTCCCGGCGTTCCCGTCGCATCTCAAGAGGAGGCCCTCTCAACAGGAAAGGCGAGAGGAACTCCAGGGTCGTGCCACCATTCCAAGAGTCCCCCAGATGTCTCAGTCCATTCCAGAGGAACCTCTTTTCCCTTCACCGGCTCGTCTTTCACGCCGAGGATCGACTCCCACCAAGGTGGCACGTGGCACAGCCCGGTGGGAAAGCCTCGTGGGAAAGCCTGGATCAAAAGCCTCGAGGGAAACCACAGATCCCTTGATCCACGTGACAGGAAGCGTGACACTACTGCTGCAGCTCGGGAGGAAAACGCACGTGCATGCCCCCACTCGAGACGAGGCCTGACTCCCCTGGGGAGACTCAGAAGCACCCCAAGATCCATGGCAACACTGGAGAGGAATCCTCAGGTTCCGGCCCCGACTCCACACAAAGTCTTAGGCCCCGGCATGGATGGGAGAGGAATCCCGAGATGGCCCCTAGCAACTCGCACGGCGACTGGCCTTTCCTGAGGCCACCTGAGCGGGTCCCTTAGGTCCCCGTCGTAACTCGAGAAGACCTGCCGCAACTCGAGAAAATCCAGGAGGTTCTCCCCTCCAGGCGAGATGAGGCCCATTTCCGCTGACGCGTCTCGAGGCTTATCACATCTCACCTCTGGAACTTCGAAAGGGTCCTTCACACCCTTGGTGCAAATCAAGAAGTTCCCTGACATACCCGTCTCCACTCGAGAGGAAGCACGAGGGTCCCGCCCACATCCAGAGGAGCCACGTTTCCGCCTCGTAGCTCGAGATGAGGGATCCTTTCCCTGCTTCGTCGGGAAAGAGTTCCCGGCGTTCCCGTCGCATCTCAAGAGGAGGCCCTCTCAACAGGAACGGCGAGAGGAACTCCAGGGTCGTGCCACCATTCCAAGAGTCCCCCAGATGTCTCAGTCCATTCCAGAGGAACCTCTTTTCCCTTCATCGGCTCGTTTTTCACGCCGAGGATCGACTCACACCAAGGTGGCCCGTGGCACAGCCCTGTGGGAAAGCCTCGTGGGAAAGCCTCGAGTGACAGCCTCGAGGGAAACCACAGATCCCTTGATCCACGTGACAGGAAGCGTGACACTACTGCTGCAGCACGGGAGGTAAGCGCACGTGCATGCCCCCACTCGAGACGAGGCCTGACTTCCCTGGGGAGACTCAGAAGCACCCCAAGTTCCATGGCAACACTGGAGAGGAATCCTCAGGTTCCGGCCCTGACTCCACACAAGGTCTTAGGCCCAGGAACGGACGGGAGAGGAATCCCGAGATGGCCCCTAGCAACTCGCACGGGGACTGGCCTTTCCTGAGGCCACCAGAGCGGGTCCCTGAGGTCCCCGTCGTAACTCGAGAAGACCTGCCGCAACTCGAGAAAATCCAGGAGGTTCTCCCCTCCAGGCGAGATGAGGCCCATTTCCGCTGAGGCGTCTCGAGGCTGATCACACCTCACCTCTGGAACTTCGAAAGGGTCCTTCACACCCTTGGTGCAAATCATGAAGTTCCCCGACATACCCGTCTCCACTCGAGAGGAAACACGAGGGTCCCGCCCACATCCAGAGGAGCCCCGTTTCCGCCTCGTAGCTCGAGATGAGGGATCCTTTCCCTGCTTTGTCGGGATAGAGTTCCCGGCGTTCCCGTCGCATCTCAAGAGGAGGCCCTCTCAACAGGAACGGCGAGAGGAACTCCAGGGTCGTGCCACCATTCCAAGAGTCCCCCAGATGTCTCTTTCCATTCCAGAGGAACCTCTTTTCCCTTCACCGGCTCGTCTTTCACGCCGAGGATCGACTCCCACCAAGGTGGCACGTGGCACAGCCCTGTGGGAAAGCCTCGTGGGAAAGCCTCGAGGGACAGCCTCGAGGGAAACCACAGATCCCTTGATCCACGTGACAGGAAGCGTGACACTACTGCTGCAGCTCGGGAGGAAAGCGCACGTGCATGCCCCCACTCGAGACGAGGCCTGACTCCCCTGGGGAGACTCAGAAGCACCCCAAGATCCATGGCAACACTGGAGAGGAATCCTCAGGTTCCGGTCCCGACTCCACACAAGGTCTTAGGCCCAGGAACAGACGGGAGAGGAATCCCGAGATGGCCCCTAGCAACTCGCACGGGGACTTGCCTTTACTGAGGCCACCAGAGCGGGTCCCTGAGGTCCCCGTCGTAACTCGAGAAGACCTGCCGCAACTCGAGAAAATCCAGGAGGTTCTCCCCTCCAGGTGAGATGAGGCCCATTTCCGCTGAGGCGTCTCGAGGCTGATCACAACTCACCTCTGGAACTTCGAAAGAGTCCTTCACACCCTTGGTGCAAATCAAGAAGTTCCCCGACATACCCGTCTCCACTCGAGAGGAAACACGAGGGTCCCGCCCACATCCAGAGGAGCCCCGTTTCCGCCTCGTAGCTCGAGATGAGGGATCCTTTCCCAGCTTCGTCGGGAAAGAGTTCCCGGCGTTCCCGTCGCATCTCCAGAGGAGGCCCTCTCAACAGGAACGCGAGAGGAACTCCAGGGTCGTGCCACCATTCCAAGAGTCCCACAGATGTCTCAGTCCATTCCAGAGGAACCTCTTTCCCCTTCACCGGCTCGTCTTTCACGCCGAGGATCGACTCACACCAAGGTGGCACGTGGCACAGCCCTGTGGGAAAGCCTCGGGGGAAAGCCTCGAGCGAAAGCCTCGAGGGAAACCACAGATCCCTTGATCCACGTGACAGGAAGCGTGACACTACTGCTGCAGCTCGGGAGGAAAGCGCACGTGCATGCCCCCACTCGAGACGAGGCCTGACTCCCCTGGGGAAACTCAGAAGCACCCCAAGATCCTTGGCAACACTGGAGAGGAATCCTCAGGTTCCGGCCCCGACTCCACACAAAGTCTTAGGCCCCGGCATGGACGGGAGAGGAATCGCGAGATGGCCCCTAGCAACTCGCATGGGGACTGGCCTTTCCTGAGGCAACCAGAGCGGGTCCCTGAGGTCCCCGTCGTAACTCGGGAAGACCTGCCGCAATTCGAGAAAATCCAGGAGGTTCTCCCCTCCAGGCGAGATGAGGCCCATTTCCGCTGAGGCGTCTCGAGGCTGATCACACCTCACCTCTGGAACTTCGAAAGGCTCCTTCACACCCTTGGTGCAAATCAAGAAGTTCCCCGACCTAGCCGTCTCCACTCGAGAGGAATCAGGAGAGTCCCGCCCACATCCAGAGGAGCCCCGTTTCCGCCTCGTAGCTCGAGATGAGGGATCCTTTCCCTGCTTCGTCGGGAAAGAGTTCCCGGCGTTCCCGTCGCATCTCAAGAGGAGGCCCTCTCTACAGGAAAGGCGAGAGGAACTCCAGGGTCGTGCCACCATTCCAAGAGTTCCCCAGATGTCTCAGTCCATTCCAGAGGAACCTCTTTTCCCTTCACCGGCTCGTCTTTCACGCCGAGGATCGACTCACACCAAGGTGGCACGTGGCACAGCCATGTGGGAAAGCCTCGTGGGAAACCTCGAGCGAAAGCCTCGAGGGAAACCACAGATCCCTTGATCCACGTGACAGGAAGCGTGACACTACTGCTGCAGCTCGGGAGGTAAGCGCACGTGCATGCCTCCACTCGAGACGAGGCCTGACTCCCCTGGGGAGTCTCAGAAGCACCCCAAGATCCATGGCAACACTGGAGAGGAATCCTCAGGTTTCGGCCCCGACTCCACACAAGGTCTTAGGCCCCGGCACGGACGGGAGAGGAATCCCGAGATGGCCCCTAGCAACTCGCACGGGGAGTGGCCTTTCCTGAGGCCACCACAGCGGGATCCTGAGGTCCCCGTCGTAACTCGAGAAGACCTGCCGCAACTCGAGAAAATCCAGGAGGTTCTCCCCTCCAGGTGAGATGAGGCCCATTTCCGCTGAGGCGTCTTGAGGCTGATCACACCTCACCTCTGGAACTTCGAATGGGTCCTTCACACCCTTGGTGCAAATCAAGAAGTTTCCCGACATACCCGTCTCCACTCGAGAGGAAACACGAGGGTCCCGCCCACATCCAAAGGAGCCCCGTTTCCGCCTCGTAGCTCGAGATGAGGGATCCTTTCCCTGCTTCGTCGGGAAAGAGTTCCCGGCGTTCCCGTCGCATCTCAAGAGGAGGCCCTCTCAACAGGAACGGCGAGAGGAACTCCAGGGTCGTACCACCATTCCAAGAGTCCCCCAGATGTCTCAGTCCATTCCAGAGGAACCTCTTTTCCCTTCACCGGCTCGTCTTTCACGCCGAGGATCGACTCCCACCAAGGTGGCACGTGGCACAGCCCTGTGGGAAAGCCTCGTGGGAAAGCCTCGAGGGACAGCCTCGAGGGAAACCACAGATCCCTTGATCCACGTGACAGGAAGCGTGACACTACTGCTGCAGCTCGGGAGGAAAGCGCACGTGCATGCCCCCACTCGAGACGAGGCCTGACTCCCCTGGGGAGACTCAGAAGCACCCCAAGATCCATGGAAACACTGGAGAGGAATCCTCAGGTTCCGGTCCCGACTCCACACAAGGTCTTAGGCCCAGGAACAGACGGGAGAGGAATCCCGAGATGGCCCCTAGCAACTCGCACGGGGACTTGCCTTTACTGAGGCCACCAGAGCGGGTCCCTGAGGTCCCCGTCGTAACTCGAGAAGACCTGCCGCAACTCGAGAAAATCCAGGAGGTTCTCCCCTCCAGGTGAGATGAGGCCCATTTCCGCTGAGGCGTCTCGAGGCTGATCACAACTCACCTCTGGAACTTCGAAAGGGTCCTTCACACCCTTGGTGCAAATCAAGAAGTTCCCCGACATACCCGTCTCCACTCGAGAGGAAACACGAGGGTCCCGCCCACATCCAGAGGAGCCCCGTTTCCGCCTCGTAGCTCGAGATGAGGGATCCTTTCCCAGCTTCGTCGGGAAAGAGTTCCCGGCGTTCCCGTCGCATCTCCAGAGGAGGCCCTCTCAACAGGAACGCGAGAGGAACTCCAGGGTCGTGCCACCATTCCAAGAGTCCCACAGATGTCTCAGTCCATTCCAGAGGAACCTCTTTCCCCTTCACCGGCTCGTCTTTCACGCCGAGGATCGACTCACACCAAGGTGGCACGTGGCACAGCCCTGTGGGAAAGCCTCGTGGGAAAGCCTCGAGCGAAAGCCTCGAGGGAAACCACAGATCCCTTGATCCACGTGACAGGAAGCGTGACACTACTGCTGCAGCTCGGGAGGAAAGCGCACGTGCATGCCCCCACTCGAGACGAGGCCTGACTCCCCTGGGGAAACTCAGAAGCACCCCAAGATCCTTGGCAACACTGGAGAGGAATCCTCAGGTTCCGGCCCCGACTCCACACAAAGTCTTAGGCCCCGGCATGGACGGGAGAGGAATCGCGAGATGGCCCCTAGCAACTCGCATGGGGACTGGCCTTTCCTGAGGCAACCAGAGCGGGTCCCTGAGGTCCCCGTCGTAACTCGGGAAGACCTGCCGCAATTCGAGAAAATCCAGGAGGTTCTCCCCTCCAGGCGAGATGAGGCCCATTTCCGCTGAGGCGTCTCGAGGCTGATCACACCTCACCTCTGGAACTTCGAAAGGCTCCTTCACACCCTTGGTGCAAATCAAGAAGTTCCCCGACCTAGCCGTCTCCACTCGAGAGGAATCAGGAGAGTCCCGCCCACATCCAGAGGAGCCCCGTTTCCGCCTCGTAGCTCGAGATGAGGGATCCTTTCCCTGCTTCGTCGGGAAAGAGTTCCCGGCGTTCCCGTCGCATATCAAGAGGAGGCCCTCTCTACAGGAAAGGCGAGAGGAACTCCAGGGTCGTGCCACCATTCCAAGAGTTCCCCAGATGTCTCAGTCCATTCCAGAGGAACCTCTTTTCCCTTCACCGGCTCGTCTTTCACGCCGAGGATCGACTCACACCAAGGTGGCACGTGGCACAGCCATGTGGGAAAGCCTCGTGGGAAACCTCGAGCGAAAGCCTCGAGGGAAACCACAGATCCCTTGATCCACGTGACAGGAAGCGTGACACTACTGCTGCAGCTCGGGAGGTAAGCGCACGTGCATGCCTCCACTCGAGACGAGGCCTGACTCCCCTGGGGAGTCTCAGAAGCACCCCAAGATCCATGGCAACACTGGAGAGGAATCCTCAGGTTTCGGCCCCGACTCCACACAAGGTCTTAGGCCCCGGCACGGACGGGAGAGGAATCCCGAGATGGCCCCTAGCAACTCGCACGGGGAGTGGCCTTTCCTGAGGCCACCACAGCGGGATCCTGAGGTCCCCGTCGTAACTCGAGAAGACCTGCCGCAACTCGAGAAAATCCAGGAGGTTCTCCCCTCCAGGTGAGATGAGGCCCATTTCCGCTGAGGCGTCTTGAGGCTGATCACACCTCACCTCTGGAACTTCGAATGGGTCCTTCACACCCTTGGTGCAAATCAAGAAGTTTCCCGACATACCCGTCTCCACTCGAGAGGAAACACGAGGGTCCCGCCCACATCCAAAGGAGCCCCGTTTCCGCCTCGTAGCTCGAGATGAGGGATCCTTTCCCTGCTTCGTCGGGAAAGAGTTCCCGGCGTTCCCGTCGCATCTCAAGAGGAGGCCCTCTCAACAGGAACGGCGAGAGGAACTCCAGGGTCGTACCACCATTCCAAGAGTCCCCCAGATGTCTCAGTCCATTCCAGAGGAACCTCTTTTCCCTTCACCGGCTCGTCTTTCACGCCGAGGATCGACTCCCACCAAGGTGGCACGTGGCACAGCCCTGTGGGAAAGCCTCGTGGGAAAGCCTCGAGGGACAGCCTCGAGGGAAACCACAGATCCCTTGATCCACGTGACAGGAAGCGTGACACTACTGCTGCAGCTCGGGAGGAAAGCGCACGTGCATGCCCCCACTCGAGACGAGGCCTGACTCCCCTGGGGAGACTCAGAAGCACCCCAAGATCCATGGAAACACTGGAGAGGAATCCTCAGGTTCCGGTCCCGACTCCACACAAGGTCTTAGGCCCAGGAACAGACGGGAGAGGAATCCCGAGATGGCCCCTAGCAACTCGCACGGGGACTTGCCTTTACTGAGGCCACCAGAGCGGGTCCCTGAGGTCCCCGTCGTAACTCGAGAAGACCTGCCGCAACTCGAGAAAATCCAGGAGGTTCTCCCCTCCAGGTGAGATGAGGCCCATTTCCGCTGAGGCGTCTCGAGGCTGATCACAACTCACCTCTGGAACTTCGAAAGGGTCCTTCACACCCTTGGTGCAAATCAAGAAGTTCCCCGACATACCCGTCTCCACTCGAGAGGAAACACGTGGGTCCCGCCCACATCCAGAGGAGCCCCGTTTTCGCCTCGTAGCTCGAGATGAGGGATCCTTTCCCAGCTTCGTCGGGAAAGAGTTCCCGGCGTTCCCGTCGCATCTCCACAGGAGGCCCTCTCAACAGGAACGCGAGAGGAACTCCAGGGTCGTGCCACCATTCCAAGAGTCCCACAGATGTCTCAGTCCATTCCAGAGGAACCTCTTTCCCCTTCACCGGCTCGTCTTTCACGCCGAGGATCGACTCACACCAAGGTGGCACGTGGCACACCCCTGTGGGAAAGCCTCGTGGGAAAGCCTCGAGCGAAAGCCTCGAGGGAAACCACAGATCCCTTGATCCACGTGACAGGAAGCGTGACACTACTGCTGCAGCTCGGGAGGAAAGCGCACGTGCATGCCCCCACTCGAGACGAGGCCTGACTCCCCTGGGGAAACTCAGAAGCACCCCAAGATCCTTGGCAACACTGGAGAGGAATCCTCAGGTTCCGGCCCCGACTCCACACAAAGTCTTAGGCCCCGGCATGGACGGGAGAGGAATCGCGAGATGGCCCCTAGCAACTCGCATGGGGACTGGCCTTTCCTGAGGTAACCAGAGCGGGTCCCTGAGGTCCCTGTCGTAACTCGGGAAGACCTGCCGCAATTCGAGAAAATCCAGGAGGTTCTCCCCTCCAGGCGAGATGAGGCCCATTTCCGCTGAGGCGTCTCGAGGCTGATCACACCTCACCTCTGGAACTTCGAAAGGGTCCTTCACACCCTTGGTGCAAATCAAGAAGTTCCCCGACCTAGCCGTCTCCACTCGAGAGGAATCACGAGAGTCCCGCCCACATCCAGAGGAGCCCCGTTTCCGCCTCGTAGCTCGAGATGAGGGATCCTTTCCCTGCTTCGTCGGGAAAGAGTTCCCGGCGTTCCCGTCGCATCTCAAGAGGAGGCCCTCTCAACAGGAACGGCGAGAGGAACTCCAGGGTCGTGCCACCATTCCAAGAGTCCCCCAGATGTCTCAGTCCATTCCAGAGGAACCTCTTTTCCCTTCACCGGCTCGTCTTTCACGCCGAGGATCGACTCCCACCAAGGTGGCACGTGGCACAGCCCTGTGGGAAAGCCTCGTGGGAAAGCCTCGAGGGACAGCCTCGAGGGAAACCACAGATCCCTTGATCCACGTGACAGGAAGCGTGACACTACTGCTGCAGCTCGGGAGGTAAGCGCACGTGCATGCCCCCACTCGAGACGAGGCCTGACTCCCCTGGGGAGTCTCAGAAGCACCCCAAGATCCATGGCAACACTGGAGAGGAATCCTCAGGTTTCGGCCCCGACTCCACACAAGGTCTTAGGCCCCGGCATGGACGGGAGAGGAATCCCGAGATGGCCCCTAGCAACTCGCACGGGGAGTGGCCTTTCCTGAGGCCACCACAGCGGGTTCCTGAGGTCCCCGTCGTAACTCGAGAAGACCTGCCGCAACTCGAGAAAATCCAGGAGGTTCTCCCCTCCAGGTGAGATGAGGCCCATTTCTGCTGAGGCGTCTTGAGGCTGATCACACCTCACCTCTGGAACTTCGAATGGGTCCTTCACACCCTTGGTGCCAATCAAGAAGTTTCCCGACATACCCGTCTCCACTCGAGAGGAAACACGAGGGTCCCGCCCACATCCAAAGGAGCCCCGTTTCCGCCTCGTAGCTCGAGATGAGGGATCCTTTCCCTGCTTCGTCGGGAAAGAGTTCCCGGCGTTCCCGTCGCATCTCCAGAGGAGGCCCTCTCAACAGGAACGCGAGACGAACTCCAGGGTCGTGCCACCATTCCAAGATTCCCACAGATGTCTCAGTCCATTCCAGAGGAACCTCTTTCCCCTTCACCGGCTCGTCTTTCACGCCGAGGATCGACTCACACCAAGGTGGCACGTGGCACAGCCCTGTGGGAAAGCCTCGTGGGAAAGCCTCGAGCGAAAGCCTCGAGGGAAACCACAGATCCCTTGATCCACGTGACAGGAAGCGTGACACTACTGCTGCAGCTCGGGAGGAAAGCGCACGTGCATGCCCCCACTCGAGACGAGGCCTGACTCCCCTGGGGAGACTCAGAAGCACCCCAAGATCCATGGCAACACTGGAGAGGAATCCTCAGGTTCCGGTCCCGACTCCACACAAGGTCTTAGGCCCAGGAACAGACGGGAGAGGAATCCCGAGATGGCCCCTAGCAATTCGCACGGGGACTTGCCTTTACTGAGGCCACCAGAGCGGGTCCCTGAGGTCCCCGTCGTAACTCGAGAAGACCTGCCGCAACTCGAGAAAATCCAGGAGGTTCTCCCCTCCAGGTGAGATGAGGCCCATTTCCCCTGAGGCGTCTCGAGGCTGATCACACCTCACCTCTGGAACTTCGAAAGGGTCCTTCACACCCTTGGTGCAAATCATGAAGTTCCCCGACATACCCGTCTCCACTCGAGAGGAAACACGAGGGTCCCGCCCACATCCAGAGGAGCCCCGTTTCCGCCTCGTAGCTCGAGATGAGGGATCCTTTCCCTGCTTCGTCGGGAAAGAGTTCCCGGCGTTCCCGTCGCATCTCAAGAGGAGGCCCTCTCAACAGGAACGGCGAGAGGAACTCCAGGGTGGTGCCACCATTCCAAGAGTCCCCCAGATGTCTCAGTCCATTCCAGAGGAACCTCTTTTCCCTTCACCGGCTCGTCTTTCACGCCGAGGATCGACTCCCACCAAGGTGGCACGTGGCACAGCCCTGTGGGAAAGCCTCGTGGGAAAGCCTCGAGTGACAGCCTCGAGGGAAACCACAGATCCCTTGATCCACGTGACAGGAAGCGTGACACTACTGCTGCAGCTCGGGAGGTAAGCGCACGTGCATGCCCCCACTCGAGACGAGGCCTGACTCCCCTGGGGAGTCTCAGAAGCACCCCAAGATCCATGGCAACACTGGAGAGGAATCCTCAGGTTTCGGCCCTGACTCCACACAAGGTCTTAGGCCCCGGCATGGACGGGAGAGGAATCCCGAGATGGCCCCTAGCAACTCGCACGGGGAGTGGCCTTTCCTGAGGCCACCACAGCGGGTTCCTGAGGTCCCCGTCGTAACTCGAGAAGACCTGCCGCAACTCGAGAAAATCCAGGAGGTTCTCCCCTCCAGGTGAGATGAGGTCCATTTCCGCTGAGGCGTCTTGAGGCTGATCACACCTCACCTCTGGAACTTCGAATGGGTCCTTCACACCCTTGGTGCAAATCAAGAAGTTTCCCGACATACCCGTCTCCACTCGAGAGGAAACACGAGGGTCCCGCCCACATCCAAAGGAGCCCCGTTTCCGCCTCGTAGCTCGAGATGAGGGATCCTTTCCCTGCTTCGTCGGGAAAGAGTTCCCGGCGTTCCCGTCGCATCTCAAGAGGAGGCCCTCTCAACAGGAAAGGCGAGAGGAACTCCAGGGTCGTGCCACCATTCCAAGAGTCCCCCAGATGTCTCAGTCCATTCCAGAGGAACCTCTTTTCCCTTCACCGGCTCGTCTTTCACGCCGAGGATCGACTCACACCAAGGTGGCACGTGGCACAGCCATGTGGGAAAGCCTCGTGGGAAACCTCGAGCGAAAGCCTCGAGGGAAACCACAGATCCCTTGATCCACGTGACAGGAAGTGTGACACTACTGCTGCAGCTCGGAAGGAAAGCGCACGTGCATACCCCCACACGAGACGAGGCCTGACTTCCCTGGGGAGACTCAGAAGCACCCCAAGTTCCATGGCAACACTGGAGAGGAATCCTCAGGTTCCGGCCCTGACTCCACACAAGGTCTTAGGCCCAGGAACGGACGGGAGAGGAATCCCGAGATGGCCCCTAGCAACTCGCACGGGGACTGGCCTTTCCTGAGGCCACCAGAGCGGGTCCCTGAGGTCCCCGTCGTAACTCGAGAAGACCTGCCGCAACTCGAGAAAATCCAGGAGGTTCTCCTCTCCAGGCGAGATGAGGCCCATTTCCGCTGAGGCGTCTCGAGGCTGATCACACCTCACCTCTGGAACTTCGAAAGGGTCCTTCACACCCTTGGTGCAAATCATGAATTTCCCCGACATACCCGTCTCCACTCGAGAGGAAACACGAGGGTCCCGCCCACATCCAGAGGAGCCCCGTTTCCGCCTCGTAGCTCGAGATGAGGGATCCTTTCCCTGCTTTGTCGGGATAGAGTTCCCGGCGTTCCCGTCGCATCTCAAGAGGAGGCCCTCTCAACAGGAACGGCGAGAGGAACTCCAGGGTCGTGCCACCATTCCAAGAGTCCCCCAGATGTCTCTTTCCATTCCAGAGGAACCTCTTTTCCCTTCACCGGCTCGTCTTTCACGCCGAGGATCGACTCACACCAAGGTGGCACGTGGCACAGCCCTGTGGGAAAGCCTCGTGGGACAGCCTCGAGGGACAGCCTCGAAGGAAACCACAGATACCTTGATCCACGTGACAGGAAGCGTGACACTACTGCTGCAGCTCGGGAGGCAAGCGCACGTGCATGCCCCCACTCAAGACGAGGCCTGACTCCCCTGGGGAGACTCAGAAGCACCCCAAGATCCATGGCAACAATGGAGAGGAAACCTCAGGTTCCGGTCCCGACTCCACACAAGGTCTTAGGCCCAGGAACGGACGGGAGAGGAATCCCGAGATGGCACCTAGCAACTCGCACGGGGACTGGCCTTTCCTGAGGCCACCAGAGCGGGTCCCTGAGGTCCCCGTCGTAACTCGAGAAGACCTGCCGCACCTCGAGAATATCCAGGAGGTTCTCCCCTGCAGGCGAGAGGAGGACCATTTCCGCAGAGGCTTCTCGGGGCTAATCACACCTTACCTCTGGAACGTCGAAAGGGTCCGTCACACCCTTGGTGCAACTCAAGAAGTTCCCCGACATACCCGTCTCCACTCGAGAGGAAACACGAGGGTCCCGCCCACATCTAGAGGAGCCCCGTTTCCGCCTAGTAGCTCGAGGTGACGGATCCTTTCCCTGCTTCGTCGGGAAAGAATTCTCGGCTTTCCCGTCTCATCTCAAGAGGAGGCCCTCTCAACAGGAACGGCGAGAGGAACTCCAGAGTCGTGCCACCATTCCAAGAGGCCCCAGATGTCTCTGTCCATTCCAGAGGAACCTCTTTTCCCTTCACCGGCTCGTCTTTCACGCCGAGGATCGACTCACACCAAGGTGGCACTTGGCACAGCCCTATGGGAAAGCCTCGTGGGAAAGCCTTGTTGGAAAGCCTCGAGGGCAAGCCTCGAGGGAAAGCCACAGATCCCTTGATTCACGTGACAGGAAGCATGACCCTACTGCTGCAGCTCGGGAGGGAAGCGCACGTGCATGCCCCCACTCGAGTCGAGGCCTGACTCCCCTGGGGAGACTCAGAGGCACCCCAAAATCCATGTCAACACTGGAAAGGAATGCTCAGGTTCCGGCCCCTACTCCACACTAGGTCTTAGGCCCCGGCATCGACGGGAGAGGAATCCCGAGATGGCCCCTAGCAACTGGCATTGGGAGTGGCCCTTCCTGCGGCCACCAGAGCGGGTCCCTGAGGTCCCCGTCCTGACTCGAGAAGACCTGCCACAACTCGAGAATATCCAGGAGGTTCTCCCCTGCAGACGAGATGAGGCCCATTTCCGCAGAGGATTCACGGGGCTAATCACACCTCACCACTGGAACGTCGAAAGGGTCCTTCCCACCCTTGGTGCAACTCAAGAAGTTCCCCGACATACCCGTCTCCACTCGAGAGGAAACACGAGGGTCCCGCCCACATCCAGAGGAGCCCCGTTTCCGCCTCGTAGCTCGAGATGAGGGATCCTTTCCCTGCTTCGTCGGGAAAGAGTTCCCGGCGTTCCCGTCGCATCTCAAGAGGAGGCCCTCTCAACAGGAACGGCGAGAGGAACTCCAGGGTCGTGCCACCATTCCAAGAGTCCCCCAGATGTCTCAGTCCATTCCAGAGGAACCTCTTTTCCCTTCACCGGCTCGTCTTTCACGCCGAGGATCGACTCCCACCGAGGTGGCACTTGGCACAGCCCTGTGGGAAAGCCTCGTGGGAAAGCCTCGAGGGACAGCCTCGAGGGAAACCACAGATCCCTTGATCCACGTGACAGGAAGCGTGACACTACTGCTGCAGCTCGGGAGGCAAGCGCACGTGCATGCCCCCACTCGAGACGAGGCCTGCCTCCCCTGGGGAGACTCAGAAGCACCCCAAGATCCATGGCAACACTGGAGAGGAATCCTCAGGTTCCAGCCCCGACTCCACACAAGGACTGAGGCCGCGGCATGGACGGGAGAGGAATCGCGAGAGGCCCCCTAGCAAATCGCACGGGGACTGGCCTTTCCTGAGGCCACCAGAGCGGGTCCCTGAGGTCCCCGTCGTAACTCGAGAAGACCTGCCGCAACTCGAAAAAATCCAGGAGGTTCTCCCCTCCAGGGGAGATGAGGCCCATTTCCGCTTAGGCGTCTCGAGGCTGATCACACCTCACCTCTGGAACTTCGAAAGGGTCCTTCACACCCTTGGTGCAAATCAAGAAGTTCCCCGACATACCCGTCTCCACTCGAGAGGAAACACGAGGGTCCCGCCCACATCCAGAGGAACCCCGTTACCGCCTCGTAGCTCGAGATGAGGGATCCTTTCCCTGCTTCGTTGGGAAAGAGTTCCCGGCGTTCCCGTCGCATCTCAAGAGGAGGCCCTCTCAACAGGAACGGAGAGAGGAACTCCAGGGTCGTGCCACCATTCCAAGAGTCCCCCAGATGTCTCAGTCCATTCCAGAGGAACCTCTTTCCCCTTCACCGGCTCGTCTTTCACGCCGAGGATCGAGTCACACCAAGGTGGCACGTGGCACAGCCCTGTGGGAAAGCTTCGTGGGAAAGCCTCGAGGGACAGCCTCGAGGGAAACCACAGATCCCTTGATCCACGTGACAGGAAGCGTGAAACTACTGCTGCAGTTCGGGAGGAAAGCGCACGTGCATGCCCCCACTCGAGACGAGGCCTGACTCCCCTGGGGAGACTCAGGAGCACCCCATGATCCATGGCAACACTGGAGAGGAATCCTCAGGTTCCGGCCCCGACTCCACACAAAGTCTTAGGCCCCGGCATGGACGGGAGAGGAATCCCGAGATGGCCCCTAGCAACTCGCACGGGGACTGGCCTTTCCTGAGGCCACCAGAGCGGGTCCCTGAGGTCCCCGTTGTAACTCGAGAAGACCTGCCGCAACTCGAGAAAATACAGGAGGTTCTCCCCTCCAGGTGAGATGAGGCCCATTTCCGCTGAGGCGTCTCGAGGCTGATCACACCTCACCTCTGGAACTTCGAAACGGTCCTTCACACCCTTGGTGCAAATCAAGAAGTTCCCCGACATACCCGTCTCCACTCGAGAGGAAACACGAGGGACCCGCCCACATCCGGAGGAGCCCAGTTTCCGCCTCGTAGATCGAGATGAGGGATCCTTTCCCTGCTTCGTCGGGAAAGAGTTCCCGGCGTTCCCGTCGCATCTCAAGAGGATGCCCTCTCAACAGGAAAGGCGAGAGGAACTCCAGGGTCGTGCCACCATTCCAAGAGTCCCCCAGATGTCTCAGTCCATTCCAGAGGAACCTCTTTTCCCTTCACCGGCTCGTCTTTCACGCCGAGGATCGACTCCCACCAAGGTGGCACGTGGCACAGCCCGGTGGGAAAGCCTCGTGGGAAAGCCTGGATCAAAAGCCTCGAGGGAAACCACAGATCCCTTGATCCACGTGACAGGAAGCGTGACACTACTGCTGCAGCTCGGGAGGAAAACGCACGTGCATGCCCCCACTCGAGACGAGGCCTGACTCCCCTGGGGAGACTCAGAAGCACCCCAAGATCCATGGCAACACTGGAGAGGAATCCTCAGGTTCCGGCCCCGACTCCACACAAAGTCTTAGGCCCCGGCATGGATGGGAGAGGAATCCCGAGATGGCCCCTAGCAACTCGCACGGCGACTGGCCTTTCCTGAGGCCACCTGAGCGGGTCCCTTAGGTCCCCGTCGTAACTCGAGAAGACCTGCCGCAACTCGAGAAAATCCAGGAGGTTCTGCCCTCCAGGCGAGATGAGGCCCATTTCCGCTGACGCGTCTCGAGGCTTATCACATCTCACCTCTGGAACTTCGAAAGGGTCCTTCACACCCTTGGTGCAAATCAAGAAGTTCCCTGACATACCCGTCTCCACTCGAGAGGAAGCACGAGGGTCCCGCCCACATCCAGAGGAGCCACGTTTCCGCCTCGTAGCTCGAGATGAGGGATCCTTTCCCTGCTTCGTCGGGAAAGAGTTCCCGGCGTTCCCGTCGCATCTCAAGAGGAGGCCCTCTCAACAGGAACGGCGAGAGGAACTCCAGGGTCGTGCCACCATTCCAAGAGTCCCCCAGATGTCTCAGTCCATTCCAGAGGAACCTCTTTTCCCTTCATCGGCTCGTTTTTCACGCCGAGGATCGACTCACACCAAGGTGGCCCGTGGCACAGCCCTGTGGGAAAGCCTCGTGGGAAAGCCTCGAGTGACAGCCTCGAGGGAAACCACAGATCCCTTGATCCACGTGACAGGAAGCGTGACACTACTGCTGCAGCTCGGGAGGTAAGCGCACGTGCATGCCCCCACTCGAGACGAGGCCTGACTTCCCTGGGGAGACTCAGAAGCACCCCAAGTTCCATGGCAACACTGGAGAGGAATCCTCAGGTTCCGGCCCTGACTCCACACAAGGTCTTAGGCCCAGGAACGGACGGGAGAGGAATCCCGAGATGGCCCCTAGCAACTCGCACGGGGACTGGCCTTTCCTGAGGCCACCAGAGCGGGTCCCTGAGGTCCCCGTCGTAACTCGAGAAGACCTGCCGCAACTCGAGAAAATCCAGGAGGTTCTCCCCTCCAGGCGAGATGAGGCCCATTTCCGCTGAGGCGTCTCGAGGCTGATCACACCTCACCTCTGGAACTTCGAAAGGGTCCTTCACACCCTTGGTGCAAATCATGAAGTTCCCCGACATACCCGTCTCCACTCGAGAGGAAACACGAGGGTCCCGCCCACATCCAGAGGAGCCCCGTTTCCGCCTCGTAGCTCGAGATGAGGGATCCTTTCCCTGCTTTGTCGGGATAGAGTTCCCGGCGTTCCCGTCGCATCTCAAGAGGAGGCCCTCTCAACAGGAACGGCGAGAGGAACTCCAGGGTCGTGCCACCATTCCAAGAGTCCCCCAGATGTCTCTTTCCATTCCAGAGGAACCTCTTTTCCCTTCACCGGCTCGTCTTTCACGCCGAGGATCGACTCCCACCAAGGTGGCACGTGGCACAGCCCTGTGGGAAAGCCTCGTGGGAAAGCCTCGAGGGAAACCACAGATCCCTTGATCCACGTGACAGGAAGCGTGACACTACAGCTGCAGCTCGGGAGGCAAGCGCACGTGCATGCCCCCACTCGAGACGAGGCCTGACTCCCCTGAGGAGACTCAGAAGCACCCCAAGATCCATGGCAACACTGGAGAGGAAACCTCAGGTTCCGGTCCCGACTCAACACAAGGTCTTAGGCCCAGGAACGGACGGGAGAAGAATCCCGAGATGGCCCCTAGCAACTCGCACGGGGACTGGCCTTTCCTGAGGCCACCAGAGCGGGTCCCTGAGGTCCCCGTCGTAACTCGAGAAGACCTGCCGCAACTCGAGAAAATCCAGGAGGTTCTCCCCTCCAGGCGAGATGAGGCCCATTTCCGCTGAGGCGTCTCGAGGCTGATCACACCTCACCTCTGGAACTTCGAAAGGGTCCTTCACACCCTTGGTGCAAATCATGAAGTTCCCCGACATACCTGTCTCCACTCGAGAGGAAACACGAGGGTCCCGCCCACATCCAGAGGAGCCCCGTTTCCGCCTCGTAGCTCGAGATGAGGGATCCTTTCCCTGCTTCGTCGGGAAAGAGTTTCCGGCGTTCCCGTCGCATCTCAAGAGGAGGCCCTCTCAACAGGAACGGCGAGAGGAACTCCAGGGTCGTGCCACCATTCCAAGAGTCCCCCAGATGTCTCTTTCCATTCCAGAGGAACCTCTTTTCCCTTCACCGGCTCGTCTTTCACGCCGAGGATCGACTCCCACCAAGGTGGCACGTGGCACAGCCCTGTGGGAAAGCCTCGTGGGAAAGCCTCGAGGGACAGCCTCGAGGGAAACCACAGATCCCTTGATCCACGTGACAGGAAGCGTGACACTACTGCTGCAGCTCGGGAGGAAAGCGCACGTGCATGCCCCCACTCGAGATGAGGCCTGACTCCCCTGGGGAGACTCAGAAGCACCCCAAGATCCATGGCAACACTGGAGAGGAATCCTCAGGTTCCGGTCCCGACTCCACACAAGGTCTTAGGCCCAGGAACAGACGGGAGAGGAATCCCGAGATGGCCCCTAGCAACTCGCACGGGGACTTGCCTTTACTGAGGCCACCAGAGCGGGTCCCTGAGGTCCCCGTCGTAACTCGAGAAGACCTGCCGCAACTCGAGAAAATCCAGGAGGTTCTCCCTTCCAGGTGAGATGAGGCCCATTTCCGCTGAGGCGTCTCGAGGCTGATCACAACTCACCTCTGGAACTTCGAAAGGGTCCTTCACACCCTTGGTGCAAATCAAGAAGTTCCCCGACATACCCGTCTCCACTCGAGAGGAAACACGAGGGTCCCGCCCACATCCAGAGGAGCCCCGTTTCCGCCTCGTAGCTCGAGATGAGGGATCCTTTCCCAGCTTCGTCGGGAAAGAGTTCCCGGCGTTCCCGTCGCATCTCCAGAGGAGGCCCTCTCAACAGGAACGCGAGAGGAACTCCAGGGTCGTGCCACCATTCCAAGATTCCCACAGATGTCTCAGTCCATTCCAGAGGAACCTCTTTCCCCTTCACCGGCTCGTCTTTCACGCCGAGGATCGACTCACACCAAGGTGGCACGTGGCACAGCCCTGTGGGAAAGCCTCGTGGGAAAGCCTCGAGCGAAAGCCTCGAGGGAAAACACAGATCCCTTGATCCACGTGACAGGAAGCGCGACACTACTGCTGCAGCTCGGGAGGAAAGCGCACGTGCATGCCCCCACTCGAGACGAGGCCTGACTCCCCTGGGGAAACTCAGAAGCACCCCAAGATCCTTGGCAACACTGGAGAGGAATCCTCAGGTTCCGGCCCCGACTCCACACAAAGTCTTAGGCCCCGGCATGGACGGGAGAGGAATCGCGAGATGGCCCCTAGCAACTCGCATGGGGACTGGCCTTTCCTGAGGCAACCAGAGCGGGTCCCTGAGGTCCCCGTCGTAACTCGGGAAGACCTGCCGCAATTCGAGAAAATCCAGGAGGTTCTCCCCTCCAGGCGAGATGAGGCCCATTTCCGCTGAGGCGTCTCGAGGCTGATCACACCTCACCTCTGGAACTTCGAAAGGGTCCTTCACACCCTTGGTGCAAATCAAGAAGTTCCCCGACCTAGCCGTCTCCACTCGAGAGGAATCACGAGAGTCCCGCCCACATCCAGAGGAGCCCCGTTTCCGCCTCGTAGCTCGAGATGAGGGATCCTTTCCCTGCTTCGTCGGGAAAGAGTTCCCGGCGTTCCCGTCGCATCTCAAGAGGAGGCCCTCTCAACAGGAACGGCGAGAGGAACTCCAGGGTCGTGCCACCATTCCAAGAGTCCCCCAGATGTCTCAGTCCATTCCAGAGGAACCTCTTTTCCCTTCACCGGCTCGTCTTTCACGCCGAGGATCGACTCACACCAAGGTGGCACGTGGCACAGCCATGTGGGAAAGCCTCGTGGGAAACCTCGAGCGAAAGCCTCGAGGGAAACCACAGATCCCTTGATCCACGTGACAGGAAGTGTGACACTACTGCTGCAGCTCGGAAGGAAAGCGCACGTGCATATCCCCACTCGAGACGAGGCCTGACTTCCCTGGGGAGACTCAGAAGCACCCCAAGTTCCATGGCAACACTGGAGAGGAATCCTCAGGTTCCGGCCCTGACTCCACACAAGGTCTTAGGCCCAGGAACGGACGGGAGAGGAATCCCGAGATGGCCCCTAGCAACTCGCACGGGGACTGGCCTTTCCTGAGACCACCAGAGCGGGTCCCTGAAGTCTCCGTCGTAACTCGAGAACCTGCCGCAACTCGAGAAAATCCAGGAGGTTCTCCCCTCCAGGCGAGATGAGGCCCATTTCCGCTGAGGCGTCTCGAGGCTGATCACACCTCACCTCTGGAACTTCGAAAGGGTCCTTCACACCCTTGGTGCAAATCATGAAGTTCCCCGACATACCCGTCTCCACTCGAGAGGAAACACGAGGGTCCCGCCCACATCCAGAGGAGCCCCGTTTCCGCCTCGTAGCTCGAGATGAGGGATCCTTTCCCTGCTTCGTCGGGAAAGAGTTCCCGGCGTTCCCGTCGCATCTCAAGAGGAGGCCCTCTCAACAGGAACGGCGAGAGGAACTCCAGGGTGGTGCCACCATTCCAAGAGTCCCCCAGATGTCTCAGTCCATTCCAGAGGAACCTCTTTTCCCTTCACCGGCTCGTCTTTCACGCCGAGGATCGACTCCCACCAAGGTGGCACGTGGCACAGCCCTGTGGGAAAGCCTCGTGGGAAAGCCTCGAGTGACAGCCTCGAGGGAAACCACAGATCCCTTGATCCACGTGACAGGAAGCGTGACACTACTGCTGCAGCTCGGGAGGTAAGCGCACGTGCATGCCCCCACTCGAGACGAGGCCTGACTCCCCTGGGGAGTCTCAGAAGCACCCCAAGATCCATGGCAACACTGGAGAGGAATCCTCAGGTTTCGGCCCCGACTCCACACAAGGTCTTAGGCCCCGGCATGGACGGGAGAGGAATCCCGAGATGGCCCCTAGCATCTCGCACGGGGAGTGGCCTTTCCTGAGGCCACCACAGCGGGTTCCTGAGGTCCCCGTCGTAACTCGAGAAGACCTGCCGCAACTCGAGAAAATCCAGGAGGTTCTCCCCTCCAGGTGAGATGAGGCCCATTTCCGCTGAGGCGTCTTGAGGCTGATCACACCTCACCTCTGGAACTTCGAATGGGTCCTTCACACCCTTGGTGCAAATCAAGAAGTTTCCCGACATACCCGTCTCCACTCGAGAGGAAACACGAGGGTCCCGCCCACATCCAAAGGAGCCCCGTTTCCGCCTCGTAGCTCGAGATGAGGGATCCTTTCCCTGCTTCGTCGGGAAAGAGTTCCCGGCGTTCCCGTCGCATCTCAAGAGGAGGCCCTCTCAACAGGAAAGGCGAGAGGAACTCCAGGGTCGTGCCACCATTCCAAGAGTCCCCCAGATGTCTCAGTCCATTCCAGAGGAACCTCTTTTCCCTTCACCGGCTCGTCTTTCACGCCGAGGATCGACTCACACCAAGGTGGCACGTGGCACAGCCATGTGGGAAAGCCTCGTGGGAAACCTCGAGCGAAAGCCTCGAGGGAAACCACAGATCCCTTGATCCACGTGACAGGAAGTGTGACACTACTGCTGCAGCTCGGAAGGAAAGCGCACGTGCATACCCCCACACGAGACGAGGCCTGACTTCCCTGGGGAGACTCAGAAGCACCCCAAGTTCCATGGCAACACTGGAGAGGAATCCTCAGGTTCCGGCCCTGACTCCACACAAGGTCTTAGGCCCAGGAACGGACGGGAGAGGAATCCCGAGATGGCCCCTAGCAACTCGCACGGGGACTGGCCTTTCCTGAGGCCACCAGAGCGGGTCCCTGAGGTCCCCGTCGTAACTCGAGAAGACCTGCCGCAACTCGAGAAAATCCAGGAGGTTCTCCCCTCCAGGCGAGATGAGGCCCATTTCCACTGAGGCGTCTCGAGGCTGATCACACCTCACCTCTGGAACTTCGAAAGGGTCCTTCACACCCTTGGTGCAAATCATGAATTTCCCCGACATACCCGTCTCCACTCGAGAGGAAACACGAGGGTCCCGCCCACATCCAGAGGAGCCCCGTTTCCGCCTCGTAGCTCGAGATGAGGGATCCTTTCCCTGCTTTGTCGGGATAGAGTTCCCGGCGTTCCCGTCGCATCTCAAGAGGAGGCCCTCTCAACAGGAACGGCGAGAGGAACTCCAGGGTCGTGCCACCATTCCAAGAGTCCCCCAGATGTCTCTTTCCATTCCAGAGGAACCTCTTTTCCCTTCACCGGCTCGTCTTTCACGCCAAGGATCGACTCACACCAAGGTGGCACGTGGCACAGCCCTGTGGGAAAGCCTCGTGGGACAGCCTCGAGGGACAGCCTCGAAGGAAACCACAGATACCTTGATCCACGTGACAGGAAGCGTGACACTACTGCTGCAGCTCGGGAGGCAAGCGCACGTGCATGCCCCCACTCAAGACGAGGCCTGACTCCCCTGGGGAGACTCAGAAGCACCCCAAGATCCATGGCAACAATGGAGAGGAAACCTCAGGTTCCGGTCCCGACTCCACACAAGGTCTTAGGCCCAGGAACGGACGGGAGAGGAATCCCGAGATGGCACCTAGCAACTCGCACGGGGACTGGCCTTTCCTGAGGCCACCAGAGCGGGTCCCTGAGGTCCCCGTCGTAACTCGAGAAGACCTGCCGCACCTCGAGAATATCCAGGAGGTTCTCCCCTGCAGGCGAGAGGAGGACCATTTCCGCAGAGGCTTCTCGGGGCTAATCACACCTTACCTCTGGAACGTCGAAAGGGTCCGTCACACCCTTGGTGCAACTCAAGAAGTTCCCCGACATACCCGTCTCCACTCGAGAGGAAACACGAGGGTCCCGCCCACATCTAGAGGAGCCCCGTTTCCGCCTAGTAGCTCGAGGTGACGGATCCTTTCCCTGCTTCGTCGGGAAAGAATTCTCGGCTTTCCCGTCTCATCTCAAGAGGAGGCCCTCTCAACAGGAACGGCGAGAGGAACTCCAGAGTCGTGCCACCATTCCAAGAGGCCCCAGATGTCTCTGTCCATTCCAGAGGAACCTCTTTTCCCTTCACCGGCTCGTCTTTCACGCCGAGGATCGACTCACACCAAGGTGGCACTTGGCACAGCCCTATGGGAAAGCCTCGTGGGAAAGCCTTGTTGGAAAGCCTCGAGGGCAAGCCTCGAGGGAAAGCCACAGATCCCTTGATTCACGTGACAGGAAGCATGACCCTACTGCTGCAGCTCGGGAGGGAAGCGCACGTGCATGCCCCCACTCGAGTCGAGGCCTGACTCCCCTGGGGAGACTCAGAGGCACCCCAAAATCCATGTCAACACTGGAAAGGAATGCTCAGGTTCCGGCCCCTACTCCACACTAGGTCTTAGGCCCCGGCATCGACGGGAGAGGAATCCCGAGATGGCCCCTAGCAACTGGCATTGGGAGTGGCCCTTCCTGCGGCCACCAGAGCGGGTCCCTGAGGTCCCCGTCCTGACTCGAGAAGACCTGCCACAACTCGAGAATATCCAGGAGGTTCTCCCCTGCAGACGAGATGAGGCCCATTTCCGCAGAGGATTCACGGGGCTAATCACACCTCACCACTGGAACGTCGAAAGGGTCCTTCCCACCCTTGGTGCAACTCAAGAAGTTCCCCGACATACCCGTCTCCACTCGAGAGGAAACACGAGGGTCCCGCCCACATCCAGAGGAGCCCCGTTTCCGCCTCGTAGCTCGAGATGAGGGATCCTTTCCCTGCTTCGTCGGGAAAGAGTTCCCGGCGTTCCCGTCGCATCTCAAGAGGAGGCCCTCTCAACAGGAACGGCGAGAGGAACTCCAGGGTCGTGCCACCATTCCAAGAGTCCCCCAGATGTCTCAGTCCATTCCAGAGGAACCTCTTTTCCCTTCACCGGCTCGTCTTTCACGCCGAGGATCGACTCCCACCGAGGTGGCACTTGGCACAGCCCTGTGGGAAAGCCTCGTGGGAAAGCCTCGAGGGACAGCCTCGAGGGAAACCACAGATCCCTTGATCCACGTGACAGGAAGCGTGACACTACTGCTGCAGCTCGGGAGGCAAGCGCACGTGCATGCCCCCACTCGAGACGAGGCCTGCCTCCCCTGGGGAGACTCAGAAGCACCCCAAGATCCATGGCAACACTGGAGAGGAATCCTCAGGTTCCAGCCCCGACTCCACACAAGGACTGAGGCCGCGGCATGGACGGGAGAGGAATCGCGAGAGGCCCCCTAGCAAATCGCACGGGGACTGGCCTTTCCTGAGGCCACCAGAGCGGGTCCCTGAGGTCCCCGTCGTAACTCGAGAAGACCTGCCGCAACTCGAAAAAATCCAGGAGGTTCTCCCCTCCAGGGGAGATGAGGCCCATTTCCGCTTAGGCGTCTCGAGGCTGATCACACCTCACCTCTGGAACTTCGAAAGGGTCCTTCACACCCTTGGTGCAAATCAAGAAGTTCCCCGACATACCCGTCTCCACTCGAGAGGAAACACGAGGGTCCCGCCCACATCCAGAGGAACCCCGTTACCGCCTCGTAGCTCGAGATGAGGGATCCTTTCCCTGCTTCGTTGGGAAAGAGTTCCCGGCGTTCCCGTCGCATCTCAAGAGGAGGCCCTCTCAACAGGAACGGAGAGAGGAACTCCAGGGTCGTGCCACCATTCCAAGAGTCCCCCAGATGTCTCAGTCCATTCCAGAGGAACCTCTTTCCCCTTCACCGGCTCGCCTTTCACGCCGAGGATCGAGTCACACCAAGGTGGCACGTGGCACAGCCCTGTGGGAAAGCTTCGTGGGAAAGCCTCGAGGGACAGCCTCGAGGGAAACCACAGATCCCTTGATCCACGTGACAGGAAGTGTGACACTACTGCTGCAGCTCGGAAGGAAAGCGCACGTGCATACCCCCACACGAGACGAGGCCTGACTTCCCTGGGGAGACTCAGAAGCACCCCAAGATCCATGGCAACACTGGAGAGGAATCCTCAGGTTCCGGCCCTGACTCCACACAAGGTCTTAGGCCCAGGAACGGACGGGAGAGGAATCCCGAGATGGCCCCTAGCAACTCGCACGGGGACTGGCCTTTCCTGAGGCCACCAGAGCGGGTCCCTGAGGTCCCCGTCGTAACTCGAGAAGACCTGCCGCAACTCGAGAAAATCCAGGAGGTTCTCCCCTCCAGGCGAGATGAGGCCCATTTCCGCTGAGGCGTCTCGAGGCTGATCACACCTCACCTCTGGAACTTCGAAAGGGTCCTTCACACCCTTGGTGCAAATCATGAAGATCCCCGACATACCCGTCTCCACTCGAGAGGAAACACGAGGGTCCCGCCCACATCCAGAGGAGCCCCGTTTCCGCCTCGTAACTCGAGATGAGGGATCCTTTCCCTGCTTCGTCGGGAAAGAGTTCCCGGCGTTCCCGTCGCATCTCAAGAGGAGGCCCTCTCAACAGGAACGGTGAGAGGAACTCCAGGGTCGTGCCACCATTCCAAGAGTCCCCCAGATGTCTCTTTCCATTCCAGAGGAACCTCTTTTCCCTTCACCGGCTCGTCTTTCACGCCGAGGATCGACTCCCACCAAGGTGGCACGTGGCACAGCCCTGTGGGAAAGCCTCGTGGGAAAGCCTCGAGGGACAGCCTCGAGGGACTCCACAGATCCCTTGATCCACGTGACAGGAAGCGTGACACTACTGCTGCAGCTCGGGAGGCAAGCGCACATGCATGCCCCCACTCGAGACGAGGCATGACTCCCCTGGGGAGACTCAGAAGCACCCCAAGATCCATGGCAACACTGGAGAGGAATCCTCAGGTTCCGGTCCCGACTCCACACAAGGTCTTAGGCCCAGGAACGGACGGGAGAGGAATCCCGAGATGGCCCCTAGCAACTCGCACGGGGACTGGCCTTTCCTGAGGCCACCAGAGCGGGTCCCTGAGGTCCCCGTCGTAACTCGAGAAGACCTGCCGCAACTCGAGAAAATCCAGGAGGTTCTCCCCTCCAGGCGAGATGAGGCCCATTTCCACTGAGGCGTCTCGAGGCTGATCACACCTCACCTCTGGAACTTCGAAAGGGTCCTTCACACCCTTGGTGCAAATCATGAATTTCCCCGACATACCCGTCTCCACTCGAGAGGAAACACGAGGGTCCCGCCCACATCCAGAGGAGCCCCGTTTCCGCCTCGTAGCTCGAGATGAGGGATCCTTTCCCTGCTTTGTCGGGATAGAGTTCCCGGCGTTCCCGTCGCATCTCAAGAGGAGGCCCTCTCAACAGGAACGGCGAGAGGAACTCCAGGGTCGTGCCACCATTCCAAGAGTCCCCCAGATGTCTCTTTCCATTCCAGAGGAACCTCTTTTCCCTTCACCGGCTCGTCTTTCACGCCAAGGATCGACTCACACCAAGGTGGCACGTGGCACAGCCCTGTGGGAAAGCCTCGTGGGACAGCCTCGAGGGACAGCCTCGAAGGAAACCACAGATACCTTGATCCACGTGACAGGAAGCGTGACACTACTGCTGCAGCTCGGGAGGCAAGCGCACGTGCATGCCCCCACTCAAGACGAGGCCTGACTCCCCTGGGGAGACTCAGAAGCACCCCAAGATCCATGGCAACAATGGAGAGGAAACCTCAGGTTCCGGTCCCGACTCCACACAAGGTCTTAGGCCCAGGAACGGACGGGAGAGGAATCCCGAGATGGCACCTAGCAACTCGCACGGGGACTGGCCTTTCCTGAGGCCACCAGAGCGGGTCCCTGAGGTCCCCGTCGTAACTCGAGAAGACCTGCCGCACCTCGAGAATATCCAGGAGGTTCTCCCCTGCAGGCGAGAGGAGGACCATTTCCGCAGAGGCTTCTCGGGGCTAATCACACCTTACCTCTGGAACGTCGAAAGGGTCCGTCACACCCTTGGTGCAACTCAAGAAGTTCCCCGACATACCCGTCTCCACTCGAGAGGAAACACGAGGGTCCCGCCCACATCTAGAGGAGCCCCGTTTCCGCCTAGTAGCTCGAGGTGACGGATCCTTTCCCTGCTTCGTCGGGAAAGAATTCTCGGCTTTCCCGTCTCATCTCAAGAGGAGGCCCTCTCAACAGGAACGGCGAGAGGAACTCCAGAGTCGTGCCACCATTCCAAGAGGCCCCAGATGTCTCTGTCCATTCCAGAGGAACCTCTTTTCCCTTCACCGGCTCGTCTTTCACGCCGAGGATCGACTCACACCAAGGTGGCACTTGGCACAGCCCTATGGGAAAGCCTCGTGGGAAAGCCTTGTTGGAAAGCCTCGAGGGCAAGCCTCGAGGGAAAGCCACAGATCCCTTGATTCACGTGACAGGAAGCATGACCCTACTGCTGCAGCTCGGGAGGGAAGCGCACGTGCATGCCCCCACTCGAGTCGAGGCCTGACTCCCCTGGGGAGACTCAGAGGCACCCCAAAATCCATGTCAACACTGGAAAGGAATGCTCAGGTTCCGGCCCCTACTCCACACTAGGTCTTAGGCCCCGGCATCGACGGGAGAGGAATCCCGAGATGGCCCCTAGCAACTGGCATTGGGAGTGGCCCTTCCTGCGGCCACCAGAGCGGGTCCCTGAGGTCCCCGTCCTGACTCGAGAAGACCTGCCACAACTCGAGAATATCCAGGAGGTTCTCCCCTGCAGACGAGATGAGGCCCATTTCCGCAGAGGATTCACGGGGCTAATCACACCTCACCACTGGAACGTCGAAAGGGTCCTTCCCACCCTTGGTGCAACTCAAGAAGTTCCCCGACATACCCGTCTCCACTCGAGAGGAAACACGAGGGTCCCGCCCACATCCAGAGGAGCCCCGTTTCCGCCTCGTAGCTCGAGATGAGGGATCCTTTCCCTGCTTCGTCGGGAAAGAGTTCCCGGCGTTCCCGTCGCATCTCAAGAGGAGGCCCTCTCAACAGGAACGGCGAGAGGAACTCCAGGGTCGTGCCACCATTCCAAGAGTCCCCCAGATGTCTCAGTCCATTCCAGAGGAACCTCTTTTCCCTTCACCGGCTCGTCTTTCACGCCGAGGATCGACTCCCACCGAGGTGGCACTTGGCACAGCCCTGTGGGAAAGCCTCGTGGGAAAGCCTCGAGGGACAGCCTCGAGGGAAACCACAGATCCCTTGATCCACGTGACAGGAAGCGTGACACTACTGCTGCAGCTCGGGAGGCAAGCGCACGTGCATGCCCCCACTCGAGACGAGGCCTGCCTCCCCTGGGGAGACTCAGAAGCACCCCAAGATCCATGGCAACACTGGAGAGGAATCCTCAGGTTCCAGCCCCGACTCCACACAAGGACTGAGGCCGCGGCATGGACGGGAGAGGAATCGCGAGAGGCCCCCTAGCAAATCGCACGGGGACTGGCCTTTCCTGAGGCCACCAGAGCGGGTCCCTGAGGTCCCCGTCGTAACTCGAGAAGACCTGCCGCAACTCGAAAAAATCCAGGAGGTTCTCCCCTCCAGGGGAGATGAGGCCCATTTCCGCTTAGGCGTCTCGAGGCTGATCACACCTCACCTCTGGAACTTCGAAAGGGTCCTTCACACCCTTGGTGCAAATCAAGAAGTTCCCCGACATACCCGTCTCCACTCGAGAGGAAACACGAGGGTCCCGCCCACATCCAGAGGAACCCCGTTACCGCCTCGTAGCTCGAGATGAGGGATCCTTTCCCTGCTTCGTTGGGAAAGAGTTCCCGGCGTTCCCGTCGCATCTCAAGAGGAGGCCCTCTCAACAGGAACGGAGAGAGGAACTCCAGGGTCGTGCCACCATTCCAAGAGTCCCCCAGATGTCTCAGTCCATTCCAGAGGAACCTCTTTCCCCTTCACCGGCTCGCCTTTCACGCCGAGGATCGAGTCACACCAAGGTGGCACGTGGCACAGCCCTGTGGGAAAGCTTCGTGGGAAAGCCTCGAGGGACAGCCTCGAGGGAAACCACAGATCCCTTGATCCACGTGACAGGAAGTGTGACACTACTGCTGCAGCTCGGAAGGAAAGCGCACGTGCATACCCCCACACGAGACGAGGCCTGACTTCCCTGGGGAGACTCAGAAGCACCCCAAGATCCATGGCAACACTGGAGAGGAATCCTCAGGTTCCGGCCCTGACTCCACACAAGGTCTTAGGCCCAGGAACGGACGGGAGAGGAATCCCGAGATGGCCCCTAGCAACTCGCACGGGGACTGGCCTTTCCTGAGGCCACCAGAGCGGGTCCCTGAGGTCCCCGTTGTAACTCGAGAAGACCTGCCGCAACTCGAGAAAATACAGGAGGTTCTCCCCTCCAGGTGAGATGAGGCCCATTTCCGCTGAGGCGTCTCGAGGCTGATCACACCTCACCTCTGGAACTTCGAAACGGTCCTTCACACCCTTGGTGCAAATCAAGAAGTTCCCCGACATACCCGTCTCCACTCGAGAGGAAACACGAGGGACCCGCCCACATCCGGAGGAGACCAGTTTCCGCCTCGTAACTCGAGATGAGGGATCCTTTCCCTGCTTCGTCGGGAAAGAGTTCCCGGCGTTCCCGTCGCATCTCAAGAGGAGGCCCTCTCAACAGGAACGGCGAGAGGAACTCCAGGGTCGTGCCACCATTCCAAGAGTCCCCGAGATGTCTCAGTCCATTCCAGAGGAACCTCTTTTCCCTTCACCGGCTCGTCTTTCACGCCGAGGATCGACTCACACCAAGGTGGCACGTGGCACAGCCATGTGGGAAAGCCTCGTGGGAAACCTCGAGCGAAAGCCTCGAGGGAAACCACAGATCCCTTGATCCACGTGACAGGAAGTGTGACACTACTGCTGCAGCTCGGAAGGAAAGCGCACGTGCATACCCCCACACGAGACGAGGCCTGACTTCCCTGGGGAGACTCAGAAGCACCCCAAGATCCATGGCAACACTGGAGAGGAATCCTCAGGTTCCGGCCCTGACTCCACACAAGGTCTTAGGCCCAGGAACGGACGGGAGAGGAATCCCGAGATGGCCCCTAGCAACTCGCACGGGGACTGGCCTTTCCTGAGGCCACCAGAGCGGGTCCCTGAGGTCCCCGTCGTAACTCGAGAAGACCTGCCGCAACTCGAGAAAATCCAGGAGGTTCTCCCCTCCAGGCGAGATGAGGCCCATTTCCGCTGAGGCGTCTCGAGGCTGATCACACCTCACCTCTGGAACTTCGAAAGGGTCCTTCACACCCTTGGTGCAAATCATGAAGATCCCCGACATACCCGTCTCCACTCGAGAGGAAACACGAGGGTCCCGCCCACATCCAGAGGAGCCCCGTTTCCGCCTCGTAACTCGAGATGAGGGATCCTTTCCCTGCTTCGTCGGGAAAGAGTTCCCGGCGTTCCCGTCGCATCTCAAGAGGAGGCCCTCTCAACAGGAACGGTGAGAGGAACTCCAGGGTCGTGCCACCATTCCAAGAGTCCCCCAGATGTCTCTTTCCATTCCAGAGGAACCTCTTTTCCCTTCACCGGCTCGTCTTTCACGCCGAGGATCGACTCCCACCAAGGTGGCACGTGGCACAGCCCTGTGGGAAAGCCTCGTGGGAAAGCCTCGAGGGACAGCCTCGAGGGACTCCACAGATCCCTTGATCCACGTGACAGGAAGCGTGACACTACTGCTGCAGCTCGGGAGGCAAGCGCACATGCATGCCCCCACTCGAGACGAGGCATGACTCCCCTGGGGAGACTCAGAAGCACCCCAAGATCCATGGCAACACTGGAGAGGAATCCTCAGGTTCCGGTCCCGACTCCACACAAGGTCTTAGGCCCAGGAACGGACGGGAGAGGAATCCTGAGATGGCCCCTAGCAACTCGCAAGGGGACTGGCCTTTCCTGAGGCCACCAGAGCGGGTCCCTGAGGTCCCCGTCGTAACTCGAGAAGACCTGCCGCAACTCGAGAAAATCCAGGAGGTTCTCCCCTCCAGGCGAGATGAGGCCCATTTCCACTGAGGCGTCTCGAGGCTGATCACACCTCACCTCTGGAACTTCGAAAGTGTCCTTCACACCCTTGGTGCAAATCAAGAAGTTCCCCGACATACCCGTCTCCACTCGAGAGGAAACACGAGGGTCCCGCCCACATCTAGAGGAGACCCGTTTCCGCCTCGGAGCTCGAGATGAGGGATCCTTTCCCTGCTTCGTCGGGAAAGAGTTCCCGGCGTTCCCGTCGCATCTCAAGAGGAGGCCCTCTCAACAGGAACGGCGAGAGGAACTCCAGGGTCGTGCCACCATTCCAAGAGTCCCCCAGATGTCTCAGTCCATTCCAGAGGAACCTCTTTTCCGTTCACCGGCTCGTCTTTCACGCCGAGGATCGACTCCCACCAAGGTGGCACGTGGCACAGCCCGGTGGGAAAACCTCGTGGGAAATCCTGGAGCAAAAGCCTCGAAGGAAACCACAGATCCCTTGATCCACGTGACAGGAAGCGTGACACTACTGCTGCAGCTCGGGAGGTAAGCGCCCGTGCATGCCCCCACTCGAGACGAGGCCTGACTTCCCTGGGGAGACTCAGAAGCACCCCAAGATCCATGGCAACACTGGAGAGGAATCCTCAGGTTCCGGCCCCGACTCCACACAAAGTCTTAGGCCCCGGCATGGACGGGAGAGGAATCCCGAGATGGCCCCTAGCAACTCGCACGGGGACTGGCCTTTCCTGATGCCACCAGAGCGGGTCCCTGAGGTCCCCGTCGTAACTCGAGAAGACCTGCCGCAACTCGAGAAAATCCAGGAGGTTCTCCCCTCCAGGCGAGATGAGGCCCATTTCCGCTGAGGCGTCTTGAGGCTGATCACACCTCACCTCTGGAACTTCGAAAGGGTCCTTCACACCCTTGGTGCAAATCAAGAAGTTCCCCGACATACCCGTCTCCACTCGAGAGGAAACACGAGGGTCCCGCCCACATCCAAAGGAGCCCCGTTTCCGCCTCGTAGCTCGAGATGAGGGATCCTTTACCTGCTTCGTCGGGAAAGAGTTCCCGGCGTTCCCGTCGCATCTCAAGAGGAGGCCCTCTCAACAGGAAAGGCGAGAGGAACTCCAGGGTCGTGCCACCATTCCAAGAGTCCCCCAGATGTCTCAGTCCATTCCAGAGGAACCTCTTTTCCCTTCACCGGCTCGTCTTTCACGCCGAGGATCGACTCACACCAAGGTGGCACGTGGCACAGCCATGTGGGAAAGCCTCGTGGGAAACCTCGAGCGAAAGCCTCGAGGGAAACCACAGATCCCTTGATCCACGTGACAGGAAGCGTGACACTACTGCTGCAGCTCGGGAGGAAAGCGCACGTGCATACCCCCACTCGAGACGAGGCCTGACTTCCCTGGGGAGACTCAGAAGCACCCCAAGTTCCATGGCAAAAATGGAGAGGAATCCTCAGGTTCCGGCCCTGACTCCACACAAGGTCTTGGCCCAGGAACGGACGGGAGAGGAATCCCGAGATGGCCCCTAGCAACTCGCACGGGGACTGGCCTTTCCTGAGGCAACCAGAGTGGGTCCCTGAGGTCCCCGTCGTAACTCGAGAAGACCTGCCACAACTCGAGAAAATCCAGGAGGTTCTCCCCTCCAGGCGAGATGAGGCCCATTTCCCCTGAGGCGTCTCGAGGCTGATCACACCTCACCTCTGGAACTTCGAAAGGGTCCTTCACACCCTTGGTGCAAATCATGAAGTTCCCCGACATACCCGTCTCCACTCGAGAGGAAACACGAGGGTCCCGCCCACATCCAGAGGAGCCCCGTTTCCGCCTCGTAGCTCGCGATGAGGGATCCTTTCCCTGCTTCGTCGGGAAAGAGTTCCCGGCGTTCCCGTCGCATCTCAAGAGGAGGCCCTCTCAACAGGAACGGCGAGAGGAACTCCAGGGTCGTGCCACCATTCCAAGAGTCCCCGAGATGTCTCAGTCCGTTCCAGAGGAACCTCTTTTCCCTTCACCGGCTCGTCTTTCACGCCAAGGATCGACTCACACCACGGTGGCACGTGGCACAGCCATGTGGGAAAGCCTCGTGGGAAACCTCGAGCGAAAGCCTCGAGGGAAACCACAGATCCCTTGATCCACGTGACAGGAAGTGTGACACTACTGCTGCAGCTCGGAAGGAAAGCGCACGTGCATACCCCCACACGAGACGAGGCCTGACTTCCCTGGGGAGACTCAGAAGCACCCCAAGATCCATGGCAACACTGGAGAGGAATCCTCAGGTTCCGGCCCTGACTCCACACAAGGTCTTAGGCCCAGGAACGGACGGGAGAGGAATCCCGAGATGGCCCCTAGCAACTCGCACGGGGACTGGCCTTTCCTGAGGCCACCAGAGCGGGTCCCTGAGGTCCCCGTCGTAACTCGAGAAGAAATGCCGCAACTCGAGAAAATCCAGGAGGTTCTCCCCTCCAGGCGAGATGAGGCCCATTTCCGCTGAGGCGTCTCGAGGCTGATCACACCTCACCTCTGGAACTTCGAAAGGGTCCTTCACACCCTTGGTGCAAATCATGAAGATCCCCGACATACCCGTCTCCACTCGAGAGGAAACACGAGGGTCCCGCCCACATCCAGAGGAGCCCCGTTTCCGCCTCGTAACTCGAGATGAGGGATCCTTTCCCTGCTTCGTCGGGAAAGAGTTCCCGGCGTTCCCGTCGCATCTCAAGAGGAGGCCCTCTCAACAGGAACGGTGAGAGGAACTCCAGGGTCGTGCCACCATTCCAAGAGTCCCCCAGATGTCTCTTTCCATTCCAGAGGAACCTCTTTTCCCTTCACCGGCTCGTCTTTCACGCCGAGGATCGACTCCCACCAAGGTGGCACGTGGCACAGCCCTGTGGGAAAGCCTCGTGGGAAAGCCTCGAGGGACAGCCTCGAGGGACTCCACAGATCCCTTGATCCACGTGACAGGAAGCGTGACACTACTGCTGCAGCTCGGGAGGCAAGCGCACATGCATGCCCCCACTCGAGACGAGGCATGACTCCCCTGGGGAGACTCAGAAGCACCCCAAGATCCATGGCAACACTGGAGAGGAATCCTCAGGTTCCGGTCCCGACTCCACACAAGGTCTTAGGCCCAGGAACGGACGGGAGAGGAATCCTGAGATGGCCCCTAGCAACTCGCAAGGGGACTGGCCTTTCCTGAGGCTACCAGAGCGGGTCCCTGAGGTCCCCGTCGTAACTCGAGAAGACCTGCCGCAACTCGAGAAAATCCAGGAGGTTCTCCCCTCCAGGCGAGATGAGGCCCATTTCCACTGAGGCGTCTCGAGGCTGATCACACCTCACCTCTGGAACTTCGAAAGTGTCCTTCACACCCTTGGTGCAAATCAAGAAGTTCCCCGACATACCCGTCTCCACTCGAGAGGAAACACGAGGGTCCCGCCCACATCTAGAGGAGACCCGTTTCCGCCTCGGAGCTCGAGATGAGGGATCCTTTCCCTGCTTCGTCGGGAAAGAGTTCCCGGCGTTCCCGTCGCATCTCAAGAGGAGGCCCTCTCAACAGGAACGGCGAGAGGAACTCCAGGGTCGTGCCACCATTCCAAGAGTCCCCCAGATGTCTCAGTCCATTCCAGAGGAACCTCTTTTCCCTTCACCGGCTCGTCTTTCACGCCGAGGATCGACTCACACCAAGGTGGCACGTGGCACAGCCATGTGGGAAAGCCTCGTGGGAAACCTCGAGCGAAAGCCTCGAGGGAAACCACAGATCCCTTGATCCACGTGACAGGAAGCGTGACACTACTGCTGCAGCTCGGGAGGAAAGCGCACGTGCATACCCCCACTCGAGACGAGGCCTGACTTCCCTGGGGAGACTCAGAAGCACCCCAAGTTCCATGGCAACAATGGAGAGGAATCCTCAGGTTCCGGCCCTGACTCCACACAAGGTCTTAGGCCCAGGAACGGACGGGAGAGGAATCCCGAGATGGCCCCTAGCAACTCGCACGGGGACTGGCCTTTCCTGAGGCAACCAGAGCGGGTCCCTGAGGTCCCCGTCGTAACTCGAGAAGACCTGCCACAACTCGAGAAAATCCAGGAGGTTCTCCCCTCCAGGCGAGATGAGGCCCATTTCCCCTGAGGCGTCTCGAGGCTGATCACACCTCACCTCTGGAACTTCGAAAGGGTCCTTCACACCCTTGGTGCAAATCATGAAGTTCCCCGACATACCCGTCTCCACTCGAGAGGAATCACGAGGGTCCCGCCCACATCCAGAGGAGCCCCGTTTCCGCCTCGTAGCTCGAGATGAGGGATCCTTTCCCTGCTTCGTCGGGAAAGAGTTCCCGGCGTTCCCGTCGCATCTCAAGAGGAGGCCCTCTCAACAGGAACGGCGAGAGGAACTCCAGGGTCGTGCCACCATTCCAAGAGTCCCCCAGATGTCTCTTTCCATTCCAGAGGAACTTCTTTTCCCTTCACCGGCTCGTCTTTCACGCCGAGGATCGACTCCCACCAAGGTGGCACTTGGCACAGCCCTGTGGGAAAGCCTCGTGGGAAAGCCTCGAGGGACAGCCTCGAGGGAAACCACAGATCCCTTGATCCACGTGACAGGAAGCGTGACACTACTGCTGCAGCTCGGGAGGCAAGCGCACGTGCATGCCCCCACTCGAGACGAGGCCTGACTCCCCTGGGGAGACTCAGAAGCACCCCAAGATCCATGGCAACACTGGAGAGGAAACCTCAGGTTCCGGTCCCGACTCCACACAAGGTCTTTGGCCCAGGAAGGGACGGGAGAGGAATCCCGAGATGGCTCCTCGCAACTCACACGGGGACTGGCCTTTCCTGAGGCCACCAGAGCGGGTCCCTGAGGTCCCCGTCGTAACTCGAGAAGACCTGCCGCAACTCGAGAAAATCCAGGAGGTTCTCCCCTCCAGGCGAGATGAGGCCCATTTCCGCTGAGGCGTCTCGAGGCTGATCACACCTCACCTCTGGAACTTCGAAAGGGTCCTTCACACCCTTGGTGCAAATCAAGAAGTTCCCCGACATACCCGTCTCCACTCGAGAGGAAACACGAGGGTCCCGCCCACATCCAGAGGAGCCCCGTTTCCGCCTCGTAGCTCGAGATGAGGGATCCTTTCCCAGCTTCGTCGGGAAAGAGTTCCCGGCGTTCCCGTCACATCTCCAGAGGAGGCCCTCTCAACAGGAACGCGAGAGGAACTCCAGGGTCGTGCCACCATTCCAAGATTCCCACAGATGTCTCAGTCCATTCCAGAGGAACCTCTTTCCCCTTCACCGGCTCGTCTTTCACGCCGAGGATCGACTCACACCAAGGTGGCACGTGGCACAGCCCTGTGGGAAAACCTCGTGGGAAAGCCTCGAGCGAAAGCCTCGAGGGAAACCACAGATCCCTTGATCCACGTGACAGGAAGCGTGACACTACTGCTGCAGCTCGGGAGGAAAGCGCACGTGCATGCCCCCACTCGAGACGAGGCCTGACTCCCCTGGGGAAACTCAGAAGCACCCCAAGATCCTTGGCAACACTGGAGAGGAATCCTCAGGTTCCGGCCCCGACTCCACACAAAGTCTTAGGCCCCGGCATGGACGGGAGAGGAATCGCGAGATGGCCCCTAGCAACTCGCATGGGGACTGGCCTTTCCTGAGGCAACCAGAGCGGGTCCCTGAGGTCCCCGTCGTAACTCGGGAAGACCTGCCGCAATTCGAGAAAATCCAGGAGGTTCTCCCCTCCAGGCGAGATGAGGCCCATTTCCGCTGAGGCGTCTCGAGGCTGATCACACGTCACCTCTGGAACTTCGAAAGGGTCCTTCACACCCTTGGTGCAAATCAAGAAGTTCCCCGACCTAGCCGTCTCCACTCGAGAGGAATCACGAGAGTCCCGCCCACATCCAGAGGAGCCCCGTTTCCGCCTCGTAGCTCGAGATGAGGGATCCTTTCCCTGCTTCGTCGGGAAAGAGTTCCCGGCGTTCCCGTCGCATCTCAAGAGGAGGCCCTCTCAACAGGAAAGGCGAGAGGAACTCCAGGGTCGTGCCACCATTCCAAGAGTCCCCCAGATGTCTCAGTCCATTCCAGAGGAACCTCTTTTCCCTTCACCGGCTCGTCTTTCACGCCGAGGATCGACTCACACCAAGGTGGCACGTGGCACAGCCATGTGGGAAAGCCTCGTGGGAAACCTCGAGCGAAAGCCTCGAGGGAAACCACAGATCCCTTGATCCACGTGACAGGAAGTGTGACACTACTGCTGCAGCTCGGAAGGAAAGCGCACGTGCATACCCCCACTCGAGACGAGGCCTGACTTCCCTGGGGAGACTCAGAAGCACCCCAAGTTCCATGGCAACACTGGAGAGGAATCCTCAGGTTCCGGCCCTGACTCCACACAAGGTCTTAGGCCCAGGAACGGACGGGAGAGGAATCCCGAGATGGCCCCTAGCAACTCGCACGGGGACTAGCCTTTCCTGAGACCACCAGAGCGGGTCCCTGAGGTCCCCGTCGTAACTCGAGAAGACCTGCCGCAACTCGAGAAAATCCAGGAGGTTCTCCCCTCCAGGCGAGATGAGGCCCATTTCCGCTGAGGCGTCTCGAGGCTGATCACACCTCACCTCTGGAACTTCGAAATGGTCCTTCACACCCTTAGTGCAAATCATGAAGTTCCCCGACATACCCGTCTCCACTCGAGAGGAAACACGAGGGTCCCGCCCACATCCAGAGGAGCCCCGTTTCCGCCTCGTAGCTCGAGATGAGGGATCCTTTCCCTGCTTTGTCGGGAAAGAGTTCCCGGCGTTCCCGTTGCATCTCAAGAGGAGGCCCTCTCAACAGGAACGGCGAGAGGAACTCCAGGGTCGTGCCACCATTCCAAGAGTCCCCCAGATGTCTCTTTCCATTCCAGAGGAACCTCTTTTCCCTTCACCGGCTCGTCTTTCACGCCGAGGATCGACTCCCACCAAGGTGGCACGTGGCACAGCCCTGTGGGTAAGCCTCGTGGGAAAGCCTCGAGGGACAGCCTCGAGGGAAACCACAGATCCCTTGATCCACGTGACAGGAAGCGTGACACTACTGCTGCAGCTCGGGAGGCAAGCGCACGTGCATGCCCCCACTCGAGACGAGGACTGACTCCCCTGGGGAGACTCAGAAGCACCCCAAGATCCATGGCAACACTGGAGAGGAAACCTCAGGTTCCGGTCCCGACTCCACACAAGGTCTTAGGCCCAGGAACGGACGGGAGAGGAATCCCGAGATGGCCCCTAGCAACTCGCACGGGGACTGGCCTTTCCTGAGGCCACCAGAGCGGGTCCCTGAGGTCCCCGTCGTAACTCGAGAAGACCTGCCGCAACTCGAGAAAATCCAGGAGGTTCTCCCATCCAGGCGAGATGAGGCCCATTTCCGCTGAGGCGTCTCGAGGCTGATCACACCTCACCTCTGGAACGTCGAAAGTGTCCTTCACACCCTTGGTGCAAATCATGAAGTTCCCCGACATACCTGTCTCCACTCGAGAGGAAACACGAGGGTCCCGCCCACATCCAGAGGAGCCCCGTTTCCGCCTCGTAGCTCGAGATGAGGGATCCTTTCCCTGCTGCGTCGGGAAAGAGTTCCCGGCGTTCCCGTCGCATCTCCAGAGGAGGCCCTCTCAACAGGAATGGCGAGAGGAACTCCAGGGTCGTGCCACCATTCCAAGATTCCCACAGACGTCTCAGTCCATTCCAGAGGAACCTTTTTCCCCTTCACCGGCTCGTCTTTCACGCCGAGGATCGACTCACACCAAGGTGGCACGTGGCACAGCCCTGTGGGAAAGCCTCGTGGGAAAGCCTCGAGGGACAGCCTCGAGGGAAACCACAGATCCCTTGATCCACGTGACAGGAAGCGTGACACTACTGCTGCAGCTCGGGAGGAAAGCGCACGTGCATGCCCCCACTCGAGACGAGGCCTGACTCCCCTGGGGAGCCTCAGAAGCACCCCAAGATCCATGGCAACACTGGAGAGTAATCCTCAGGTTCCAGCCCCGACTTCACACAAGGACTGAGGCCGCGGCATGGACGGGAGAGGAATCGCGAGAGGCCCCCTAGCAAATCACACGGGGACTGGCCTTTCCTGAGGCCACCAGAGCGGGTCCCTGAGGTCCCCGTCGTAACTCGAGAAGACCTGCCGCAACTCGAGAAAATCCAGGAGGTTCTCCCTTCCAGGCAAGATGAGGCCCACTTCCGCTGAGGCGTCTCGAGGCTCATCACACCTCACCTCTGGAACTTCGAAAGGGTCCTTCACACCCTTGGTGCAAATCAAGAAGTTCCGCGACATACCCGTCTCTACTCGAGAGGAAACACGACGGTCCCGCCCACATCCAGAGGAGCCCCGTTTCCGCCTCGTAGCTCGAGATGAGGGGTCCTTTCCCTGCTTCGTCGGGAAAGAGTTCCCGGCGTTCCCGTCGCATCTCAAGAGGAGGCCCTCTCAACAGGAACGGCGAGAGGAACTCCAGGGTCGTGCCACCATTCCAAGAGTCCCCCAGATGTCTCAGTCCATTCCAGAGGAACCTCTGTTCCCTTCACCAGCTCGTCTTTCACGCCGAGGATCGACTCACACCAAGGTGGCACGTGGCACAGCCCTGTGGGAAAGCCTCGTGGGAAAGCCTCGAGGGACAGCCTCGAGGGAAACCACAGATCCCTTGATCCACGTGACAGGAAGCGTGACACTACTGCTTCAGCTCGGGAGGAAAGCGCACGTGCATGCCCCCACTCGAGACGATGCCTGACTCCCCTGGGGAGACTCAGAAGCACCCCAAGATCCAAGGCAACACTGGAGAGGAATCCTCAGGTTCCGGCCCCGACTCCACACAAGGACTGAGGCCTTGGAATGGACGGGAGAGGTATCCCGAGAGGTCCCCTAGGAACTCGCAGGGGAATGGCCTTTCCTGAGGCCCCAGAGCGGGTCCCACTGGTCCCCATCGTAACTCGAGAAGACCTGCCGCAACTCGAGAAAATTCAGGAGGTTCTCCCCTCCAGGCGTGATGAGGCCCATTTCCGCTGAGGCGTCTCGAGGCTGATCACATCTCACCTCTGGAACTTCGCAAGGCTCCTTCACACCCTTGGTGCAAATCAAGAAGTTCCCCGACATACCAGTCTCCACTCGAGAGGAAACACGAGGGTCCCGCCCACATCCAGAGGAGCCCCGTTTCCGCCTCGTAGCTCGAGATGAGGGATCCTTTCCCTGCTTCGTCGGGAAAGAGTTCCCGGCGTTCCCGTAGCATCTCAAGAGGAGGCCCTCTCAACAGGAACGGCGAGAGGAACTCCAGGGTCGTGCCACCATTCCAAGAGTCCCCCAGATGTCTCAGTCCATTCCAGAGGAACCTCTTTTCCCTTCACCGGCTCGTCTTTCACGCCGAGGATCGACTCACACCAAGGTGGCACGTGTCACAGCCCTGTGGGAAAGCCTCGTGGGAAAGCCTCGAGCGAAAGCCTCGAGGGAAACCACAGATCCCTTGATCCACGTGACAGGAAGCGTGACACTACTGCTGCAGCTCGTGAGGAAAGCGCACGTGCATGCCCCCACTCGAGACGAGGCCTGACTTCCCTGGGGAGCCTCAGAAGCACCCCAAGATCCATGGCAACACTGGAGAGTAATCCTCAGGTTCCAGCCCCGACTTCACACAAGGACTGAGGCCGCGGCATGGACGGGAGAGGAATCGCGAGAGGCCCCCTAGCAAATCACACGGGGACTGGCCTTTCCTGAGGCAACCAGAGCGGGTCCCTGAGGTCCCCGTCGTAACTCGAGAAGACCTGCCGCAACTCGAGAAAATCCAGGAGGTTCTCCCTTCCAGGCAAGATGAGGCCCACTTCCGCTGAGGCGTCTCGAGGCTCATCACACCTCACCTCTGGAACTTCGAAAGGGTCCTTCACACCCTTGGTGCAAATCAAGAAGTTCCGCGACATACCCGTCTCTACTCGAGAGGAAACACGACGGTCCCGCCCACATCCAGAGGAGCCCCGTTTCCGCCTCGTAGCTCGAGATGAGGGATCCATTCCCTGCTTCGTCGGGAAAGAATTCCCGGCATTCCCGTCGCATCTCAAGAGGAGGCCCTCTCAACAGGAACGGCGAGAGGAACTCCAGGGTCATGCCACCATTCCGAGTCCCCCAGATGTCCCAGTCCACTCCAGAAGAACCTCTTTTGCCTTCACCGGCTCGTCTTTCACGCCGAGGATCGACTCCCACCAAGGTGGCACGTGGCACAGCACTGTGGAAAGCCTCGTGGGAAAGCCTCGAGCGAAAGCCTCGAGGGAAACCACAGATCCCTTGATCCACGTGACAGGAAGCGTGACACTACTGCTTCAGCTCGGGAGGAAAGCGCACGTGCATGCCCCCACTCGAGACGATGCCTGACTCCCCTGGGGAGACTCAGAAGCACCCCAAGATCCATGGCAACACTGGAGAGGAATCCTCAGGTTCCGGCCCCGACTCCACACAAGGACTGAGGCCTTGGAATGGACGGGAGAGGTATCCCGAGAGGTCCCCTAGGAACTCGCAGGGGAATGGCCTTTCCTGAGGCCCCAGAGCGGGTCCCTTAGGTCCCCGTCGTAACTCGAGAAGACCTGCCGCAACTCGAGAAAATCCAGGAGGTTCTCCCCTCCAGGCGAGATGAGGCCCATTTCCGCTGACGCGTCTCGAGGCTGATCACATCTCACCTCTGGAACTTCGAAAGGGTTCTTCACACCCTTGGTGCAAATCAAGAAGTTCCCCGACATACCCGTCTCCACTCGAGAGGAAACACGAGGGTCCCGCCCACATCCAGAGGAGCCCCGTTTCCGCCTCGTAGCTCGAGATGAGGGATCCTTTCCCTGCTTCGTCGGGAAAGAGTTCCCGGCGTTCCCGTCGCATCTCAAGAGGAGGCCCTCTCAACAGGAACGGCGAGAGGAACTCCAGGGTCGTGCCACCATTCCAAGAGTCCCCCAGATGTCTCAGTCCATTCCAGAGGAACCTCTTTTCCCTTCACCGGCTCGTCTTTCACGCCGAGGATCGACTCACACCAAGGTGGCACGTGTCACAGCCCTGTGGGAAAGCCTCGTGGGAAAGCCTCGAGCGAAAGCCTCGAGGGAAACCACAGATCCCTTGATCCACGTGACAGGAAGCGTGACACTACTGCTGCAGCTCGGGAGGAAAGCGCACGTGCATGCCTCCACTCGAGACGAGGCCTGACTCCCCTGGGGAGACTCAGAAGCACCCCAAGATCCATGGCAACACTGGAGAGGAATCCTCAGCTTCCGGCCCCGACTCCACACAAGGTCTTAGGCCCCGGCATGGACGGGAGAGGAATCCCGAGATGGCCCCAGCAACTCGCATGTGGACTGGCCTTTCCTGAGGCCACCAGAGCGGGTCCCTGAGGTCCCCGTCATAACTCCAGAAGACCTGCCGCAACTCGAGAAAATCCAGGAGGTTCTCCCCTCCAGGCGAGATGAGGCCCATTTCCCCTGAGGCGTCTCGAGGCTGATCACACCTCACCTCTGGAACTTCGCAAGGGTCCTTCACACCCTTGGTGCAAATCAAGAAGTTCCCCGACATACCCGTCTCCACTCGAGAGGAAACACGAGGGTCCCGCCCACATCCAGAGGAGCCCCGTTTCCGCCTGGTAGCTCGAGATGAGGGATCCTTTCCCTGCTTCGTCGGGAAAGAGTTCCCGGCATTCCCATCGCATCTCAAGAGGAGGCCCTCTCAACAGGAACGGCGAGAGGAACTCCAGGGTCGTGCCACCATTCCAAGATTCCCACAGATGTCTCAGTCCATTCCAGAGGAACCTCTTTTCCCTTCACCGGCTCGTCTTTCACGCCGAGGATCGACTCACACCAAGGTGGCACGTGTCACAGCCCTGTGGGAAAGCCTCGTGGGAAAGCCTCGAGCGAAAGCCTCGAGGGAAACCACAGATCCCTTGATCCACGTGACAGGAAGCGTGACACTACTGCTGCAGCTCGGGGGGAAAGCGCACGTGCATGCCCCCACTCGAGACGAGGCCTGACTTCCCTGGGGAGCCTCAGAAGCACCCCAAGATCCATGGCAACACTGGAGAGTAATCCTCAGGTTCCAGCCCCGACTTCACACAAGGACTGAGGCCGCGGCATGGACGGGAGAGGAATCGCGAGAGGCCCCCTAGCAAATCACACGGGGACTGGCCTTTCCTGAGGCCACCAGAGCGGGTCCCTGAGGTCCCCGTCGTAACTCGAGAAGACCTGCCGCAACTCGAGAAAATCCAGGAGGTTCTCCCTTCCAGGCAAGATGAGGCCCACTTCCGCTGAGGCGTCTCGAGGCTCATCACACCTCACCTCTGGAACTTCGAAAGGGTCCTTCACACCCTTGGTGCAAATCAAGAAGTTCCGCGACATACCCGTCTCTACTCGAGAGGAAACACGACGGTCCCGCCCACATCCAGAGGAGCCCCGTTTCCGCCTCGTAGCTCGAGATGAGGGATCCATTCCCTGCTTCGTCGGGAAAGAATTCCCGGCATTCCCGTCGCATCTCAAGAGGAGGCCCTCTCAACAGGAACGGCGAGAGGAACTCCAGGGTCATGCCACCATTCCGAGTCCCCCAGATGTCCCAGTCCACTCCAGAAGAACCTCTTTTGCCTTCACCGGCTCGTCTTTCACGCCGAGGATCGACTCCCACCAAGGTGGCACGTGGCACAGCACTGTGGAAAGCCTCGTGGGAAAGCCTCGAGCGAAAGCCTCGAGGGAAACCACAGATCCCTTGATCCACGTGACAGGAAGCGTGACACTACTGCTTCAGCTCGGGAGGAAAGCGCACGTGCATGCCCCCACTCGAGACGATGCCTGACTCCCCTGGGGAGACTCAGAAGCACCCCAAGATCCATGGCAACACTGGAGAGGAATCCTCAGGTTCCGGCCCCGACTCCACACAAGGTCTTAGGCCCCGGCATGGACGGGAGAGGAATCCCGAGATGGCCCCAGCAACTCGCATGTGGACTGGCCTTTCCTGAGGCCACCAGAGCGGGTCCCTGAGGTCCCCGTCATAACTCCAGAAGACCTGCCGCAACTCGAGAAAATCCAGGAGGTTCTCCCTTCCAGGCAAGATGAGGCCCACTTCCGCTGAGGCGTCTCGAGGCTCATCACACCTCACCTCTGGAACTTCGAAAGGGTCCTTCACACCCTTGGTGCAAATCAAGAAGTTCCGCGGCATACCCGTCTCTACTCGAGAGGAAACACGACGGTCCCGCCCACATCCAGAGGAGCCCCGTTTCCGCCTCGTAGCTCGAGATGAGGGGTCCTTTCCCTGCTTCGTCGGGAAAGAGTTCCCGGCGTTCCCGTCGCATCTCAAGAGGAGGCCCTCTCAACAGGAACGGCGAGAGGAACTCCAGGGTCGTGCCACCATTCCAAGAGTCCCCCAGATGTCTCAGTCCATTCCAGAGGAACCTCTGTTCCCTTCACCGGCTCGTCTTTCACGCCGAGGATCGACTCACACCAAGGTGGCACGTGGCACAGCCCTGTGGGAAAGCCTCGTGGGAAAGCCTCGAGGAACAGCCTCGAGGGAAACCAAAGATCCCTTGATCCACGTGACAGGAAGCGTGACACTACTGCTTCAGCTCGGGAGGAAAGCGCACGTGCATGCCCCCACTCGAGACGATGCCTGACTCCCCTGGGGAGACTCAGAAGCACCCCAAGATCCATGGCAACACTGGAGAGGAATCCTCAGGTTCCGGCCCCGACTCCACACAAGGACTGAGGCCTTGGAATGGACGGGAGAGGTATCCCGAGAGGTCCCCTAGGAACTCGCAGGGGAATGGCCTTTCCTGAGGCCCCAGAGCGGGTCCCTTAGGTCCCCGTCGTAACTCGAGAAGACCTGCCGCAACTCGAGAAAATCCAGGAGGTTCTCCCCTCCAGGCGAGATGAGGCCCATTTCCGCTGACGCGTCTCGAGGCTGATCACATCTCACCTCTGGAACTTCGAAAGGGTTCTTCACACCCTTGGTGCAAATCAAGAAGTTCCCCGACATACCCGTCTCCACTCGAGAGGAAACACGAGGGTCCCGCCCACATCCAGAGGAGCCCCGTTTCCGCCTCGTAGCTCGAGATGAGGGATCCTTTCCCTGCTTCGTCGGGAAAGAGTTCCCGGCGTTCCCGTCGCATCTCAAGAGGAGGCCCTCTCAACAGGAACGGCGAGAGGAACTCCAGGGTCGTGCCACCATTCCAAGAGTCCCCCAGATGTCTCAGTCCATTCCAGAGGAACCTCTTTTCCCTTCACCGGCTCGTCTTTCACGCCGAGGATCGACTCACACCAAGGTGGCACGTGTCACAGCCCTGTGGGAAAGCCTCGTGGGAAAGCCTCGAGCGAAAGCCTCGAGGGAAACCACAGATCCCTTGATCCACGTGACAGGAAGCGTGACACTACTGCTGCAGCTCGGGAGGAAAGCGCACGTGCATGCCCCCACTCGAGACGAGGCCTGACTCCCCTGGGGAGACTCAGAAGCACCCCAAGATCCATGGCAACACTGGAGAGGAATCCTCAGCTTCCGGCCCCAACTCCACACAAGGTCTTAAGCCCCGGCATGGACGGGAGAGGAATCCCGAGATGGCCCCAGCAACTCGCATGTGGACTGGCCTTTCCTGAGGCCACCAGAGCGGGTCCCTGAGGTCCCCGTCATAACTCCAGAAGACCTGCCGCAACTCGAGAAAATCCAGGAGGTTCTCCCCTCCAGGCGAGATGAGGCCCATTTCCCCTGAGGCGTCTCGAGGCTGATCACACTTCACCTCTGGAACTTCGCAAGGGTCCTTCACACCCTTGGTGCAAATCAAGAAGTTCCCCGACATACCCGTCTCCACTCGAGAGGAAACACGAGGGTCCCGCCCACATCCAGAGGAGCCCCGTTTCCGCCTGGTAGCTCGAGATGAGGGATCCTTTCCCTGCTTCGTCGGGAAAGAGTTCCCGGCATTCCCATCGCATCTCAAGAGGAGGCCCTCTCAACAGGAACGGCGAGAGGAACTCCAGGGTCGTGCCACCATTCCAAGATTCCCACAGATGTCTCAGTCCATTCCAGAGGAACCTCTTTTCCCTTCACCGGCTCGTCTTTCACGCCGAGGATCGACTCACACCAAGGTGGCACGTGTCACAGCCCTGTGGGTAAGCCTCGTGGGAAAGCCTCGAGCGAAAGCCTCGAGGGAAACCACAGATCCCTTGATCCACGTGACAGGAAGCGTGACACTACTGCTGCAGCTCGGGGGGAAAGCGCACGTGCATGCCCCCACTCGAGACGAGGCCTGACTTCCCTGGGGAGCCTCAGAAGCACCCCAAGATCCATGGCAACACTGGAGAGTAATCCTCAGGTTCCAGCCCCGACTTCACACAAGGACTGAGGCCGCGGCATGGACGGGAGAGGAATCGCGAGAGGCCCCCTAGCAAATCACACGGGGACTGGCCTTTCCTGAGGCCACCAGAGCGGGTCCCTGAGGTCCCCGTCGTAACTCGAGAAGACCTGCCGCAACTCGAGAAAATCCAGGAGGTTCTCCCTTCCAGGCAAGATGAGGCCCACTTCCGCTGAGGCGTCTCGAGGCTCATCACACCTCACCTCTGGAACTTCGAAAGGGTCCTTCACACCCTTGGTGCAAATCAAGAAGTTCCGCGGCATACCCGTCTCTACTCGAGAGGAAACACGACGGTCCCGCCCACATCCAGAGGAGCCCCGTTTCCGCCTCGTAGCTCGAGATGAGGGGTCCTTTCCCTGCTTCGTCGGGAAAGAGTTCCCGGCGTTCCCGTCGCATCTCAAGAGGAGGCCCTCTCAACAGGAACGGCGAGAGGAACTCCAGGGTCGTGCCACCATTCCAAGAGTCCCCCAGATGTCTCAGTCCATTCCAGAGGAACCTCTTTTCCCTTCACCGGCTCGTCTTTCACGCCGAGGATCGACTCACACCAAGGTGGCACGTGGCACAGCCCTGTGGGAAAGCCTCGTGGGAAAGCCTCGAGGAACAGCCTCGAGGGAAACCAAAGATCCCTTGATCCACGTGACAGGAAGCGTGACACTACTGCTTCAGCTCGGGAGGAAAGCGCACGTGCATGCCCCCACTCGAGACGATGCCTGACTCCCCTGGGGAGACTCAGAAGCACCCCAAGATCCATGGCAACACTGGAGAGGAATCCTCAGGTTCCGGCCCCGACTCCACACAAGGACTGAGGCCTTGGAATGGACGGGAGAGGTATCCCGAGAGGTCCCCTAGGAACTCGCAGGGGAATGGCCTTTCCTGAGGCCCCAGAGCGGGTCCCTTAGGTCCCCGTCGTAACTCGAGAAGACCTGCCGCAACTCGAGAAAATCCAGGAGGTTCTCCCCTCCAGGCGAGATGAGGCCCATTTCCGCTGACGCGTCTCGAGGCTGATCACATCTCACCTCTGGAACTTCGAAAGGGTTCTTCACACCCTTGGTGCAAATCAAGAAGTTCCCCGACATACCCGTCTCCACTCGAGAGGAAACACGAGGGTCCCGCCCACATCCAGAGGAGCCCCGTTTCCGCCTCGTAGCTCGAGATGAGGGATCCTTTCCCTGCTTCGTCGGGAAAGAGTTCCCGGCGTTCCCGTCGCATCTCAAGAGGAGGCCCTCTCAACAGGAACGGCGAGAGGAACTCCAGGGTCGTGCCACCATTCCAAGAGTCCCCCAGATGTCTCAGTCCATTCCAGAGGAACCTCTTTTCCCTTCACCGGCTCGTCTTTCACGCCGAGGATCGACTCACACCAAGGTGGCACGTGTCACAGCCCTGTGGGAAAGCCTCGTGGGAAAGCCTCGAGCGAAAGCCTCGAGGGAAACCACAGATCCCTTGATCCACGTGACAGGAAGCGTGACACTACTGCTGCAGCTCGGGAGGAAAGCGCACGTGCATGCCCCCACTCGAGACGAGGCCTGACTCCCCTGGGGAGACTCAGAAGCACCCCAAGATCCATGGCAACACTGGAGAGGAATCCTCAGCTTCCGGCCCCAACTCCACACAAGGTCTTAGGCCCCGGCATGGACGGGAGAGGAATCCCGAGATGGCCCCAGCAACTCGCATGTGGACTGGCCTTTCCTGAGGCCACCAGAGCGGGTCCCTGAGGTCCCCGTCATAACTCCAGAAGACCTGCCGCAACTCGAGAAAATCCAGGAGGTTCTCCCCTCCAGGCGAGATGAGGCCCATTTCCCCTGAGGCGTCTCGAGGCTGATCACACTTCACCTCTGGAACTTCGCAAGGGTCCTTCACACCCTTGGTGCAAATCAAGAAGTTCCCCGACATACCCGTCTCCACTCGAGAGGAAACACGAGGGTCCCGCCCACATCCAGAGGAGCCCCGTTTCCGCCTGGTAGCTCGAGATGAGGGATCCTTTCCCTGCTTCGTCGGGAAAGAGTTCCCGGCATTCCCATCGCATCTCAAGAGGAGGCCCTCTCAACAGGAACGGCGAGAGGAACTCCAGGGTCGTGCCACCATTCCAAGATTCCCACAGATGTCTCAGTCCATTCCAGAGGAACCTCTTTTCCCTTCACCGGCTCGTCTTTCACGCCGAGGATCGACTCACACCAAGGTGGCACGTGTCACAGCCCTGTGGGTAAGCCTCGTGGGAAAGCCTCGAGCGAAAGCCTCGAGGGAAACCACAGATCCCTTGATCCACGTGACAGGAAGCGTGACACTACTGCTGCAGCTCGGGGGGAAAGCGCACGTGCATGCCCCCACTCGAGACGAGGCCTGACTTCCCTGGGGAGCCTCAGAAGCACCCCAAGATCCATGGCAACACTGGAGAGTAATCCTCAGGTTCCAGCCCCGACTTCACACAAGGACTGAGGCCGCGGCATGGACGGGAGAGGAATCGCGAGAGGCCCCCTAGCAAATCACACGGGGACTGGCCTTTCCTGAGGCCACCAGAGCGGGTCCCTGAGGTCCCCGTCGTAACTCGAGAAGACCTGCCGCAACTCGAGAAAATCCAGGAGGTTCTCCCTTCCAGGCAAGATGAGGCCCACTTCCGCTGAGGCGTCTCGAGGCTCATCACACCTCACCTCTGGAACTTCGAAAGGGTCCTTCACACCCTTGGTGCAAATCAAGAAGTTCCGCGGCATACCCGTCTCTACTCGAGAGGAAACACGACGGTCCCGCCCACATCCAGAGGAGCCCCGTTTCCGCCTCGTAGCTCGAGATGAGGGGTCCTTTCCCTGCTTCGTCGGGAAAGAGTTCCCGGCGTTCCCGTCGCATCTCAAGAGGAGGCCCTCTCAACAGGAACGGCGAGAGGAACTCCAGGGTCGTGCCACCATTCCAAGAGTCCCCCAGATGTCTCAGTCCATTCCAGAGGAACCTCTGTTCCCTTCACCGGCTCGTCTTTCACGCCGAGGATCGACTCACACCAAGGTGGCACGTGGCACAGCCCTGTGGGAAAGCCTCGTGGGAAAGCCTCGAGGAACAGCCTCGAGGGAAACCAAAGATCCCTTGATCCACGTGACAGGAAGCGTGACACTACTGCTTCAGCTCGGGAGGAAAGCGCACGTGCATGCCCCCACTCGAGACGATGCCTGACTCCCCTGGGGAGACTCAGAAGCACCCCAAGATCCATGGCAACACTGGAGAGGAATCCTCAGGTTCCGGCCCCGACTCCACACAAGGACTGAGGCCTTGGAATGGACGGGAGAGGTATCCCGAGAGGTCCCCTAGGAACTCGCAGGGGAATGGCCTTTCCTGAGGCCCCAGAGCGGGTCCCTTAGGTTCCCGTCGTAACTCGAGAAGACCTGCCGCAACTCGAGAAAATCCAGGAGGTTCTCCCCTCCAGGCGAGATGAGGCCCATTTCCGCTGACGCGTCTCGAGGCTGATCACATCTCACCTCTGGAACTTCGAAAGGGTTCTTCACACCCTTGGTGCAAATCAAGAAGTTCCCCGACATACCCGTCTCCACTCGAGAGGAAACACGAGGGTCCCGCCCACATCCAGAGGAGCCCCGTTTCCGCCTCGTAGCTCGAGATGAGGGATCCTTTCCCTGCTTCGTCGGGAAAGAGTTCCCGGCGTTCCCGTCGCATCTCAAGAGGAGGCCCTCTCAACAGGAACGGCGAGAGGAACTCCAGGGTCGTGCCACCATTCCAAGAGTCCCCCAGATGTCTCAGTCCATTCCAGAGGAACCTCTTTTCCCTTCACCGGCTCGTCTTTCACGCCGAGGATCGACTCACACCAAGGTGGCACGTGTCACAGCCCTGTGGGAAAGCCTCGTGGGAAAGCCTCGAGCGAAAGCCTCGAGGGAAACCACAGATCCCTTGATCCACGTGACAGGAAGCGTGACACTACTGCTGCAGCTCGGGAGGAAAGCGCACGTGCATGCCCCCACTCGAGACGAGGCCTGACTCCCCTGGGGAGACTCAGAAGCACCCCAAGATCCATGGCAACACTGGAGAGGAATCCTCAGCTTCCGGCCCCAACTCCACACAAGGTCTTAGGCCCCGGCATGGACGGGAGAGGAATCCCGAGATGGCCCCAGCAACTCGCATGTGGACTGGCCTTTCCTGAGGCCACCAGAGCGGGTCCCTGAGGTCCCCGTCATAACTCCAGAAGACCTGCCGCAACTCGAGAAAATCCAGGAGGTTCTCCCCTCCAGGCGAGATGAGGCCCATTTCCCCTGAGGCGTCTCGAGGCTGATCACACTTCACCTCTGGAACTTCGCAAGGGTCCTTCACACCCTTGGTGCAAATCAAGAAGTTCCCCGACATACCCGTCTCCACTCGAGAGGAAACACGAGGGTCCCGCCCACATCCAGAGGAGCCCCGTTTCCGCCTCGTAGCTCGAGATGAGGGATCCTTTCCCTGCTTCGTCGGGAAAGAGTTCCCGGCATTCCCATCGCATCTCAAGAGGAGGCCCTCTCAACAGGAACGGCGAGAGGAACTCCAGGGTCGTGCCACCATTCCAAGATTCCCACAGATGTCTCAGTCCATTCCAGAGGAACCTCTTTTCCCTTCACCGGCTCGTCTTTCACGCCGAGGATCGACTCACACCAAGGTGGCACGTGTCACAGCCCTGTGGGTAAGCCTCGTGGGAAAGCCTCGAGCGAAAGCCTCGAGGGAAACCACAGATCCCTTGATCCACGTGACAGGAAGCGTGACACTACTGCTTCAGCTCGGGAGGAAAGCGCACGTGCATGCCCCCACTCGAGACGATGCCTGACTCCCCTGGGGAGACTCAGAAGCACCCCAAGATCCATGGCAACACTGGAGAGGAATCCTCAGGTTCCGGCCCCGACTCCACACAAGGACTGAGGCCTTGGAATGGACGGGAGAGGTATCCCGAGAGGTCCCCTAGGAACTCGCAGGGGAATGGCCTTTCCTGAGGCCCCAGAGCGGGTCCCACTGGTCCCCATCGTAACTCGAGAAGACCTGCCGCAACTCGAGAAAATTCAGGAGGTTCTCCCCTCCAGGCGTGATGAGGCCCATTTCCGCTGAGGCGTCTCGAGGCTGATCACATCTCACCTCTGGAACTTCGCAAGGCTCCTTCACACCCTTGGTGCAAATCAAGAAGTTCCCCGACATACCAGTCTCCACTCGAGAGGAAACACGAGGGTCCCGCCCACATCCAGAGGAGCCCCGTTTCCGCCTCGTAGCTCGAGATGAGGGATCCTTTCCCTGCTTCGTCGGGAAAGAGTTCCCGGCGTTCCCGTAGCATCTCAAGAGGAGGCCCTCTCAACAGGAACGGCGAGAGGAACTCCAGGGTCGTGCCACCATTCCAAGAGTCCCCCAGATGTCTCAGTCCATTCCAGAGGAACCTCTTTTCCCTTCACCGGCTCGTCTTTCACGCCGAGGATCGACTCACACCAAGGTGGCACGTGGCACAGCCCTGTGGGAAAGCCTCGTGGGAAAGCCTCGAGCGAAAGCCTCGAGGGAAACCACAGATCCCTTGATCCACGTGACAGGAAGCGTGACACTACTGCTGCAGCTCGGGAGGAAAGCGCACGTGCATGCCCCCACTCGAGACGAGGCCTGACTCCCCTGGGGAGACTCAGAAGCACCCCAAGATCCATGGCAACACTGGAGAGGAATCCTCAGCTTCCGGCCCCGACTCCACACAAGGTCTTAGGCCCCAGCATGGACGGGAGAGGAATCCCGAGATGGCCCCAGCAACTCGCATGTGGACTGGCCTTTCCTGAGGCCACCAGAGCGGGTCCCTGAGGTCCCCGTCGTAACTCGAGAAGACCTGCCGCAACTCGAGAAAATCCAGGAGGTTCTCCCCTCCAGGCGAGATGAGGCCTATTTCCGCTGAGGCGTCTCGAGGCTGATCACACCTCACCTCTGGAACTTCGCAAGGGTCACTCACACATTTGTTGCAAATCAAGAAGTTCCCCGACCTACCCGTCTCCACTCGAGAGGAAACACGAGGGTCCCGCCCACATCCAGAGGAGCCCCGTTTCCGCCTCGTAGCTCGAGATGAGGGATCCTTTCCCTGCTTCGTCGGGAAAGAGTTCCCGGCGTTCCCGTCGCATCTCAAGAGGAGGCCCTCTCAACAGGAAAGGCGAGAGGAACTCCAGGGTCGTGCCACCATTCCAAGAGTCCCCCAGATGTCTCAGTCCATTCCAGAGGAACCTCTTTTCCCTTCACCGGCTCGTCTTTCACGCCGAGGATCGACTCACACCAAGGTGGCACGTGGAACAGCCCTGTGGGAAAGCCTCGTGGGAAAGCCTCGAGCGAAAGCCTCGAGGGAAACCACAGATCCCTTGATCCACGTGACAGGAAGCGTGACACTACTGCTGCAGCTCGGGAGGAAAGCGCACGTGCATGCCCCCACTCGAGACGAGGCCTGACTCCCCTGGGGAGACTCAGAAGCACCCCAAGATCCATGGCAACACTGGAGAGGAATCCTCAGCTTCCGGCCCCGACTCCACACAAGGTCTTAGGCCCCGGCATGGACGGGAGAGGAATCCCGAGATGTCCCCAGCAACTCGCATGTGGACTGGCCTTTCCTGAGGCCACCAGAGCGGGTCCCTGAGGTCCCCGTCATAACTCCAGAAGACCTGCCGCAACTCGAGAAAATCCAGGAGGTTCTCCCCTCCAGGCGAGATGAGGCCCATTTCCCCTGAGGCGTCTCGAGGCTGATCACACCTCACCTCTGGAACTTCGCAAGGGTCCTTCACACCCTTGGTGTAAATCAAGAAGTTCCCCGACATACCCGTCTCCACTCGAGAGGAAACACGAGGGTCCCGCCCACATCCAGAGGAGCCCCGTTTCCGCCTCGTAGCTCGAGATGAGGGATCCTTTCCCTGCTTCGTCGGGAAAGAGTTCCCGGCGTTCCCGTCGCATCTCAAGAGGAGGCCCTCTCAACAGGAACGGCGAGAGGAACTCCAGGGTCGTGCCACCATTCCAAGCGTCCCCCAGATGTCTCAGTCCATTCCAGAGGAACCTCTTTTCCCTTCACCGGCTCGTCTTTCACGCCGAGGATCGACTCACACCAAGGTGGCACGTGGCACAGCCCTGTGGGAAAGCCTCGTGGGAAACCCTTGAGGGACAGCCTCGAGGGAAAGCCACAGATCCCTTGATCCACGTGACAGGAAGCGTGACACTACTGCTGCAGCTCGGGAGGAAAGCGCACGTGCATGCCCCCACTCGAGACGAGGCCTGACTCCCCTGGGGAGACTCAGAAGCACCCCAAGATCCATGGCAACACTGGAGAGGAATCCTCAGGTTCCGGCCCCGACTTCACACAAGGACTGAGGCCGCGGCATGGACGGGAGATGAATCCCGAGAGGCCCCCTAGCAAATTGCACGGGGACTGGCCTTTCCTGAGGCCACCAGAGCGTGTCCCTGAGGTCCCCGTCGTAACTCGAGAAGACCTGCCGCAGCTCGAGAAAATCCAGGAGGTTCTCCCCTCCAGGCGGGATGAGGTCCATTTCCGCTGAGGCGTCTCGAGGCTGATCACACCTCACCTCTGGAACTTCGAATGGGTCCTTCACACCCTTGGTGCAAATCAAGAAGTTCCCCGACATACCCGTCTCCACTCGAGAGGAAGCACGAGGGTCCCGCCCACATCCAGAGGAGCCCCGTTTCCGCCTCGTAGCTCGAGATGAGGGATCCTTTCCCTGCTTCGTCGGGAAAGAGTTCCCGGCGTTCCCGTCGCATCTCAAGAGGAGGCCCTCTCAACAGGAAAGGCGAGAGGAACTCCAGGGTCGTGCCACCATTCCAAGAGTCCCCCAGATGTCTCAGTCCATTCCAGAGGAACCTCTTTTCCCTTCACCGGCTCGTCTTTCACGCCGAGGATCGACTCACACCAAGGTGGCACGTGGCACAGCCCTGTGGGAAAGCCTCGTGGGAAAGCCTTGAGGGACAGCCTCGAGGGAAAGCCACAGATCCCTTGATCCACGTGAAAGGAAGCGTGACACTACTGCTGCAGCTCGGGAGGAAAGCGCACGTGCATACTCCCACTCGAGACGAGGCCTGACTTCCCTGGGGAGACTCAGAAGCACCCCAAGTTCCATGGCAACACAGGAGAGGAATCCTCAGGTTCCGGCCCTGACTCCACACAAGGTCTTAGGCCCAGGAACGGACGGGAGAGGAATCCCGAGATGGCCCCTAGCAACTCGCAAGGGGACTGGCCTTTCCTGAGGCCACCAGAGCGGATCCCTGAGGTCCCCGTCGTAACTTGAGAAGACCTGCCGCAACTCGAGAAAATCCAGGAGGTTCTCCCCTCCAGGCGAGATGAGGCCCATTTCCGCTGAGGCGTCTCGAGGCTGATCACACCTCACCTCTGGAACTTCGAAAGGGTCCTTCACACCCTTGGTGCAAATCATGAAGTTCCCCGACATACCCGTCTCCACTCGAGAGGAAACACGAGGGTCCCGCCCACATCCAGAGGAGCCCCGTTTCCGCCTCGTAGCTCGAGATGAGGGATCCTTTCCCTGCTTTGTCGGGATAGAGTTCCCGGCGTTCCCGTCGCATCTCAAGAGGAGGCCCTCTCAACAGGAACGGCGAGAGGAACTCCAGGGTCGTGCCACCATTCCAAGAGTCCCCCAGATGTCTCTTTCCATTCCAGAGGAACCTCTTTTCCCTTCACCGGCTCGTCTTTCACGCCGAGGATCGACTCCCAACAAGGTGGCACGTGGCACAGCCCTGTGAGAAAGCCTCGTGGGAAAGCCTCGAGGGACAGCCTCGAGGGAAACCACAGATCCCTTGATCCACGTGACAGGAAGCGTGACACTACTGCTGCAGCTCGGGAGGCAAGCGCACGTGCATGCCCCCACTCGAGACGAGGCCTGACTCCCCTGGGGAGACTCAGAAGCACCCCAAGATCCATGGCAACACTGGAGAGGAAACCTCAGGTTCCGGTCCCGACTCCACACAAGGTCTTAGGCCCAGGAACGGACGGGAGAGGAATCCCGAGATGGCCCCTAGCAACTCGCACGGGGACTGGCCTTTCCTGAGGCCACCAGAGCGGGTCCCTGAGGTCCCCGTCGTAACTCGAGAAGACCTGCCGCAACTCGAGAAAATCCAGGAGGTTCTCCCCTCCAGGCGAGATGAGGCCCATTTCCGCTGAGGCGTCTCGAGGCTGATCACACCTCACCTCTGGAACTTCGAAAGGGTCCTTCACACCCTTGGGGCAAATCATGAAGTTCCCCGACATACCTGTCTCCACTCGAGAGGAAACACGAGGGTCCCGCCCACATCCAGAGGAGCCCCGTTTCCGCCTCGTAGCTCGAGATGAGGGATCCTTTCCCTGCTTCGTCGGGAAATAGTTCCCGGCGTTCCCGTCGCATCTCAAGAGGAGGCCCTCTCAACAGGAACGGCGAGAGGAACTCCAGGGTCGTGCCACCATTCCAAGAGTCCCCCAGATGTCTCTTTCCATTCCAGAGGAACCTCTTTTCCCTTCACCGGCTCGTCTTTCACGCCGAGGATCGACTCCCACCAAGGTGGCACGTGGCACAGCCCTGTGGGAAAGCCTCGTGGGAAAGCCTCGAGGGACAGCCTCGAGGGAAACCACAGATCCCTTGATCCACGTGACAGGAAGCGTGACACTACTGCTGCAGCTCGGGAGGAAAGCGCACGTGCATGCCCCCACTCGAGACGAGGCCTGACTCCCCTGGGGAGACTCAGAAGCACCACAAGATCCATGGCAACACTGGAGAGGAATCCTCAGGTTCCGGTCCCGACTCCACACAAGGTCTTAGGCCCAGGAACAGACGGGAGAGGAATCCCGAGATGGCCCCTAGCAACTCGCACGGGGACTTGCCTTTACTGAGGCCACCAGAGCGGGTCCCTGAGGTCCCCGTCGTAACTCGAGAAGACCTGCCGCAACTCGAGAAAATCCAGGAGGTTCTCCCCTCCAGGTGAGATGAGGCCCATTTCCGCTGAGGCGTCTCGAGGCTGATCACAACTCACCTCTGGAACTTCGAAAGGGTCCTTCACACCCTTGGTGCAAATCAAGAAGTTCCCCGACATACCCGTCTCCACTCGAGAGGAAACACGAGGGTCCCGCCCACATCCAGAGGAGCCCCGTTTCCGCCTCGTAGCTCGAGATGAGGGATCCTTTCCCAGCTTCGTCGGGAAAGAGTTCCCGGCGTTCCCGTCGCATCTCCAGAGGAGGCCCTCTCAACAGGAACGCGAGAGGAACTCCAGGGTCGTGCCACCATTCCAAGATTCCCACAGATGTCTCAGTCCATTCCAGAGGAAACTCTTTCCCCTTCACCGGCTCGTCTTTCACGCCGAGGATCGACTCACACCAAGGTGGCACGTGGCACAGCCCTGTGGGAAAGCCTCGTGGGAAAGCCTCGAGCGAAAGCCTCGAGGGAAACCACAGATCCCTTGATCCACGTGACAGGAAGCGTGACACTACTGCTGCAGCTCGGGAGGAAAGCGCACGTGCATGCCCCCACTCGAGACGAGGCCTGACTCCCCTGGGGAAACTCAGAAGCACCCCAAGATCCTTGGCAACACTGGAGAGGAATCCTCAGGTTCCGGCCCCGACTCCACACAAAGTCTTAGGCCCCGGCATGGACGGGAGAGGAATCGCGAGATGGCCCCTAGCAACTCGCATGGGGACTGGCCTTTCCTGAGGCAACCAGAGCGGGTCCCTGAGGTCCCCGTCGTAACTCGAGAAGACCTGCCGCAACTCGAGAAAATCCAGGAGGTTCTCCCCTCCAGGTGAGATGAGGACCATTTCCGCTGAGGCGTCTTGAGGCTGATCACACCTCACCTCTGGAACTTCGAATGGGTCCTTCACACCCTTGGTGCAAATCAAGAAGTTTCCCGACATACCCGTCTCCACTCGAGAGGAAACACGAGGGTCCCGCCCACATCCAAAGGAGCCCCGTTTCCGCCTCGTAGCTCGAGATGAGGGATCCTTTCCCTGCTTCGTCGGGAAAGAGTTCCCGGCGTTCCCGTCGCATCTCAAGAGGAGGCCCTCTCAACAGGAAAGGCGAGAGGAACTCCAGGGTCGTGCCACCATTCCAAGAGTCCCCCAGATGTCTCAGTCCATTCCAGAGGAACCTCTTTTCCCTTCACCGGCTCGTCTTTCACGCCGAGGATCGACTCACACCAAGGTGGCACGTGGCACAGCCATGTGGGAAAGCCTCGTGGGAAACCTCGAGCGAAAGCCTCGAGTGAAACCACAGATCCCTTGATCCACGTGACAGGAAGCGTGACACTACTGCTGCAGCTCGGGAGGAAAGCGCACGTGCATGCCCCCACTCGAGACGAGGCCTGACTCCCCTGGGGAGACTCAGAAGCACCACAAGATCCATGGCAACACTGGAGAGGAATCCTCAGCTTCCGGCCCCGACTCCACACAAGGTCTTAGGCCCAGGAACAGACGGGAGAGGAATCCCGAGATGGCCCCTAGCAACTCGCACGGGGACTTGCCTTTACTGAGGCCACCAGAGCGGGTCCCTGAGGTCCCCGTCGTAACTCGAGAAGACCTGCCGCAACTCGAGAAAATCCAGTAGGTTCTCCCCTCCAGGTGAGATGAGGCCCATTTCCGCTGAGGCGTCTCGAGGCTGATCACAACTCACCTCTGGAACTTCGAAAGGGTCCTTCACACCCTTGGTGCAAATCAAGAAGTTCCCCGACATACCCGTCTCCACTCGAGAGGAAACACGAGGGTCCCACCCACATCCAGAGGAGCCCCGTTTCCGCCTCGTAGCTCGAGATGAGGGATCCTTTCCCAGCTTCGTCGGGAAAGAGTTCCCGGCGTTCCCGTCGCATCTCCAGAGGAGGCCCTCTCAACAGGAACGCGAGAGGAACTCCAGGGTCGTGCCACCATTCCAGGATTCCCACAGATGTCTCAGTCCATTCCAGAGGAACCTCTTTCCCCTTCACCGGCTCGTCTTTCACGCCGAGGATCGACTCACACCAAGGTGGCACGTGGCACAGCCCTGTGAGAAAGCCTCGTGGGAAAGCCTCGAGGGACAGCCTCGAGGGAAACCACAGATCCCTTGATCCACGTGACAGGAAGCGTGACACTACTGCTGCAGCTCGGGAGGCAAGCGCACGTGCATGCCCCCACTCGAGACGAGGCCTGACTCCCCTGGGGAGACTCAGAAGCACCCCAAGATCCATGGCAACACTGGAGAGGAAACCTCAGGTTCCGGTCCCGACTCCACACAAGGTCTTAGGCCCAGGAACGGACGGGAGAGGAATCCCGAGATGGCCCCTAGCAACTCGCACGGGGACTGGCCTTTCCTGAGGCCACCAGAGCGGGTCCCTGAGGTCCCCGTCGTAACTCGAGAAGACCTGCCGCAACTCGAGAAAATCCAGGAGGTTCTCCCCTCCAGGCGAGATGAGGCCCATTTCCGCTGAGGCGTCTCGAGGCTGATCACACCTCACCTCTGGAACTTCGAAAGGGTCCTTCACACCCTTGGGGCAAATCATGAAGTTCCCCGACATACCTGTCTCCACTCGAGAGGAAACACGAGGGTCCCGCCCACATCCAGAGGAGCCCCGTTTCCGCCTCGTAGCTCGAGATGAGGGATCCTTTCCCTGCTTCGTCGGGAAAGAGTTCCCGGCGTTCCCGTCGCATCTCAAGAGGAGGCCCTCTCAACAGGAACGGCGAGAGGAACTCCAGGGTCGTGCCACCATTCCAAGAGTCCCCCAGATGTCTCTTTCCATTCCAGAGGAACCTCTTTTCCCTTCACCGGCTCGTCTTTCACGCCGAGGATCGACTCCCACCAAGGTGGCACGTGGCACAGCCCTGTGGGAAAGCCTCGTGGGAAAGCCTCGAGGGACAGCCTCGAGGGAAACCACAGATCCCTTGATCCACGTGACAGGAAGCGTGACACTACTGCTGCAGCTCGGGAGGAAAGCGCACGTGCATGCCCCCACTCGAGACGAGGCCTGACTCCCCTGGGGAGACTCAGAAGCACCCCAAGATCCATGGCAACACTGGAGAGGAATCCTCAGGTTCCGGTCCCGACTCCACACAAGGTCTTAGGCCCAGGAACAGACGGGAGAGGAATCCCGAGATGGCCCCTAGCAACTCGCACGGGGACTTGCCTTTACTGAGGCCACCAGAGCGGGTCCCTGAGGTCCCCGTCGTAACTCGAGAAGACCTGCCGCAACTCGAGAAAATCCAGGAGGTTCTCCCCTCCAGGTGAGATGAGGCCCATTTCCGCTGAGGCGTCTCGAGGGTGATCACAACTCACCTCTGGAACTTCGAAAGGGTCCTTCACACCCTTGGTGCAAATCAAGAAGTTCCCCGACATACCCGTCTCCACTCGAGAGGAAACACGAGGGTCCCGCCCACATCCAGAGGAGCCCCGTTTCCGCCTCGTAGCTCGAGATGAGGGATCCTTTCCCAGCTTCGTCGGGAAAGAGTTCCCGGCGTTCCCGTCGCATCTCCAGAGGAGGCCCTCTCAACAGGAACGCGAGAGGAACTCCAGGGTCGTGCCACCATTCCAAGATTCCCACAGATGTCTCAGTCCATTCCAGAGGAAACTCTTTCCCCTTCACCGGCTCGTCTTTCACGCCGAGGATCGACTCACACCAAGGTGGCACGTGGCACAGCCCTGTGGGAAAGCCTCGTGGGAAAGCCTCGAGCGAAAGCCTCGAGGGAAACCACAGATCCCTTGATCCACGTGACAGGAAGCGTGACACTACTGCTGCAGCTCGGGAGGAAAGCGCACGTGCATGCCCCCACTCGAGACGAGGCCTGACTCCCCTGGGGAAACTCAGAAGCACCCCAAGATCCTTGGCAACACTGGAGAGGAATCCTCAGGTTCCGGCCCCGACTCCACACAAAGTCTTAGGCCCCGGCATGGACGGGAGAGGAATCGCGAGATGGCCCCTAGCAACTCGCATGGGGACTGGCCTTTCCTGAGGCAACCAGAGCGGGTCCCTGAGGTCCCCGTCGTAACTCGAGAAGACCTGCCGCAACTCGAGAAAATCCAGGAGGTTCTCCCCTCCAGGTGAGATGAGGACCATTTCCGCTGAGGCGTCTTGAGGCTGATCACACCTCACCTCTGGAACTTCGAATGGGTCCTTCACACCCTTGGTGCAAATCAAGAAGTTTCCCGACATACCCGTCTCCACTCGAGAGGAAACACGAGGGTCCCGCCCACATCCAAAGGAGCCCCGTTTCCGCCTCGTAGCTCGAGATGAGGGATCCTTTCCCTGCTTCGTCGGGAAAGAGTTCCCGGCGTTCCCGTCGCATCTCAAGAGGAGGCCCTCTCAACAGGAAAGGCGAGAGGAACTCCAGGGTCGTGCCACCATTCCAAGAGTCCCCCAGATGTCTCAGTCCATTCCAGAGGAACCTCTTTTCCCTTCACCGGCTCGTCTTTCACGCCGAGGATCGACTCCCACCAAGGTGGCACGTGGCACAGCCATGTGGGAAAGCCTCGTGGGAAACCTCGAGCGAAAGCCTCGAGTGAAACCACAGATCCCTTGATCCACGTGACAGGAAGCGTGACACTACTGCTGCAGCTCGGGAGGAAAGCGCACGTGCATGCCCCCACTCGAGACGAGGCCTGACTCCCCTGGGGAGACTCAGAAGCACCACAAGATCCATGGCAACACTGGAGAGGAATCCTCAGCTTCCGGCCCCGACTCCACACAAGGTCTTAGGCCCAGGAACAGACGGGAGAGGAATCCCGAGATGGCCCCTAGCAACTCGCACGGGGACTTGCCTTTACTGAGGCCACCAGAGCGGGTCCCTGAGGTCCCCGTCGTAACTCGAGAAGACCTGCCGCAACTCGAGAAAATCCAGTAGGTTCTCCCCTCCAGGTGAGATGAGGCCCATTTCCGCTGAGGCGTCTCGAGGCTGATCACAACTCACCTCTGGAACTTCGAAAGGGTCCTTCACACCCTTGGTGCAAATCAAGAAGTTCCCCGACATACCCGTCTCCACTCGAGAGGAAACACGAGGGTCCCACCCACATCCAGAGGAGCCCCGTTTCCGCCTCGTAGCTCGAGATGAGGGATCCTTTCCCAGCTTCGTCGGGAAAGAGTTCCCGGCGTTCCCGTCGCATCTCCAGAGGAGGCCCTCTCAACAGGAACGCGAGAGGAACTCCAGGGTCGTGCCACCATTCCAGGATTCCCACAGATGTCTCAGTCCATTCCAGAGGAACCTCTTTCCCCTTCACCGGCTCGTCTTTCACGCCGAGGATCGACTCACACCAAGGTGGCACGTGGCACAGCCCTGTGGGAAAGCCTCGTGGGAAAGCCTCGAGCGAAAGCCTCGAGGGAAACCACAGATCCCTTGATCCACATGACAGGAAGCGTGACACTACTGCTGCAGCTCGGGAGGAAAGCGCACGTGCATGCCCCCACTCGAGACGAGGCCTGACTCCCCTGGGGAAACTCAGAAGCACCCCAAGATCCTTGGCAACACTGGAGAGGAATCCTCAGGTTCCGGCCCCGACTCCACACAAGGACTGAGGCCGCGGCATGGACGGGAGAGGAATCGCGAGATGGCCCCTAGCAACTCGCATGGGGACTGGCCTTTCCTGAGGCAACCAGAGCGGGTCCCTGAGGTCCCCGTCGTAACTCGAGAAGACCTGCCGCAACTCGAGAAAATCCAGGAGGTTCTCCCCTCCAGGTGAGATGAGGACCATTTCCGCTGAGGCGTCTTGAGGCTGATCACACCTCACCTCTGGAACTTCGAATGGGTCCTTCACACCCTTGGTGCAAATCAAGAAGTTTCCCGACATACCCGTCTCCACTCGAGAGGAAACACGAGGGTCCCGCCCACATCCAAAGGAGCCCCGTTTCCGCCTCGTAGCTCGAGATGAGGGATCCTTTCCCTGCTTCGTCGGGAAAGAGTTCCCGGCGTTCCCGTCGCATCTCAAGAGGAGGCCCTCTCAACAGGAAAGGCGAGAGGAACTCCAGGGTCGTGCCACCATTCCAAGAGTCCCCCAGATGTCTCAGTCCATTCCAGAGGAGCCTCTTTTCCCTTCACCGGCTCGTCTTTCACGCCGAGGATCGACTCCCACCAAGGTGGCACGTGGCACAGCCATGTGGGAAAGCCTCGTGGGAAACCTCGAGCGAAAGCCTCGAGTGAAACCACAGATCCCTTGATCCACGTGACAGGAAGCGTGACACTACTGCTGCAGCTCGGGAGGTAAGCGCACGTGCATGCCCCCACTCGAGACGAGGCCTGACTCCCCTGGGGAGTCTCAGAAGCACCCCAAGATCCATGGCAACACTGGAGAGGAATCCTCAGGTTTTGGCCCCGACTCCACACAAGGTCTTAGGCCCCGGCATGGACGGGAGAGGAATCCCTAGATGGCCCCTAGCAACTCGCACGGGGACTGGCCTTTCCTGAGGCCACCAGAGCGGGTCCCTGAGGTCCCCGTCGTAACTCGAGAAGACCTGCCGCAACTCGAGAAAATCCAGGAGGTTCTCCCTCCAGGCGAGATGACGCCCATTTTCGCTGAGGCGTCTCGAGGCTGAACACACCTCACCTCTGGAACTTCGAAAGGGTCCTTCACACCCTTGGTGCAAATCAAGAAGTTCCCCGACATACCCGTCTCCACTCGAGAGGAAACACGAGGGTCCCGCCCACATCCAGAGGAGCCGCGTTTCCGCCTTGTAGCTCGAGATGAGGGATCCTTTCCCTGCTTCGTCGGGAAAGAGTTCCCGGCATTCCCGTCGCATCTCAAGAGGAGGCCCTCTCAACAGGAACGGCGAGAGGAACTCCAGGGTCGTGCCACCATTCCAAGAGTCCCCCAGATGTCTCAGTCCATTCCAGAGGAACCTCTTTTCCCTTCACCGGCTCGTCTTTCACGCCGAGGATCGACTCACACCAAGGTGGCACGTGGCACAGCCCTGTGGGAAAGCCTCGTGGGAAAGCCTCGAGCGAAAGCCTCGAGAGAAACCACAGATCCCTTGATCCACGTGACAGGAAGCGTGACACTACTGCTGCAGCTCGGGAGGTAAGCGCACGTGCATGCCCCCACTCGAGACGAGGCCTGACTGCCCTCGGGGATACACAGAAGCACCCCAAGATCCATGGCAACACTGGAGAGGAATCCTCAGGTTTCGGCCCCAACTCCACACAAGGACTTAGGCCCCGGCATGGACGGGAGAGGAATCCCGAGATGGCCCCTAGAAACTCGCACGGGGACTGGCCTTTCCTGAGGCCACCAGAGCGGGTCCCTTAGGTCCCCGTCGTAACTCGAGAAGACCTGCCGCAAGTCGAGAAAATCCAGGAGGTTCTCCCCTCCAGGCGAGATGAGGCCCATTTCCGCTGACGCGTCTCGAGGCTGATCACATCTCACCTCTGGAACTTCGAAAGGGTTCTTCACACCCTTGGTGCAAATCAAGAAGTTCCCCGACATACCCGTCTCCACTCGAGAGGAAGCACGAGGGTCCCGCCCACATCCAGAGGAACCCCGTTTCCGCCTAGTAGCTCGATATGAGGGATCCTTTCCCTGCTTCGTCGTGAAAGAGTTCCCGGCGTTCCCGTCCCATCTCAAGAGGAGGCCCTCTCAACAGGAACGGCGAGAGGAACTCCAGGGTCGTGCCACCATTCCAAGAGTCCCCCAGATGTCTCAGTCCATTCCAGAGGAACCTCTTTTCCCTTCACCGGCTCGTCTTTCACGCCGAGGATCGACTCACACCAAGGTGGCACGTGGCACAGCCCTGTGGGAAAGCCTCGTGGGAAAGCCTCGAGGGACAGCCTCGAGTGAAACCACAGATACCTTGATCCACGTGACAGGAAGCGTGACACTACTGCTGCAGCTCGGGAGGAAAGCGCACGTGCATGCCCCCACTCGAGACGAGGCCTGACTCCCCTGGGGAGACTGAGAAGCACCCCCAAGATCCATGGCAACACTGGAGAGGAATCCTCAGGTTCCGGCCCCGACTCCACACAAAGTCTTAGGCCCCGGCATGGACGGGAGAGGAATCCCGAGATGGCCCCTAGCAACTCGCATGGGGACAGGCCTTTCCTGAGGCCACAAGAGCGGGTCCCTGAGGTCCCCGTCGTAACTCGCGAAAACCTGCCGCAACTCGAGAAAATCCAGGAGGTTGTCCCCTCTAGGCGAGATGAGGCCCATTTCCACTCAGGCGTCTCGAGGCTGATCACACCTCACCTCTGGAACTTCGAAAGGGTCCTTCACACCCTTGGTGCAAATCAAGAAGTTCCCCGACTTACCCGTCTCCACTCGAGAGAATCACGAGGGTCCCGCCCACATCCAGAGGAGCCCCCGTTTCCGCCTGGTAGCTCGAGATGAGGGATCCTTTCCCTGCTTCGTCGGGAAAGAGTTCCCGGCGTACCCGTCGCATCTCAAGAGGAGGCCCTCTCAACAGGAACGGCGAGAGGAACTCCAGGGTCGTGCCACCATTCCAAGATTCCCACAGATGTCTCAGTCCATTCCAGAGGAACCTCTTTTCCCTTCACCGGCTCGTCTTTCACGCCGAGGATCGACTCCCACCAAGGTGGCACGTGTCACAGCCCTGTGGGGAAAGGCCTCGTCGGAAAGCCTCGAGCGAAAGCCTCGAGGGAAACCACAAATCCCTTGATCCACGTGACAGGAAGCGTGACCACTACTGCTGCAGCTCGGGAGGAAAGCGCACGTGCATGCCCCCACTCGAGACGAGGCCTGACTTCCCTGGGGAGCCTCAGAATCACCCCAAGATCCATGGCAACACTGGAGAGTAATCCTCAGGTTCCAGCCCCGACTTCACACAAGGACTGAGGCCGCGGCATGGATGGGAGAGGAATCGCGAGAGGCCCCCTAGCAAATCACACGGGGACTGGCCTTTCCTGAGGCCACCAGAGCGGGTCCCTGAGGTCCCCGTCGTAACTCGAGAAGACCTGCCGCAACTCGAGAAAATCCAGGAGGTTCTCCCTTCCAGGCAAGATGAGGCCACTTCCGTGAGGCGTCTCGAGGCTCATCACACCTCACCTCTGGAACTTCGAAAGGGTCCTTCACACCCTTGGTGCAAATCAAGAAGTTCCGCGACATATCCGTCTCTACTCGAGAGGAAACACGACGGTCCCGCCCACATCCAGAGGAGCCCCGTTTCCGCCTCGTAGCTCGAGATGAGGGGTCCCTTTCCCTGCTTCGTCGGGAAAGAGTTCCCGGCGTTCCCGTCGCATCTCAAGAGGAGGCCCTCTCAACAGGAACGGCGAGAGGAACTCCAGGGTCGTGCCACCATTCCAAGAGTCCCCCAGATGTCTCAGTCCATTCCAGAGGAACCTCTGTTCCCTTCACCGGCTCGTCTTTCACGCCGAGGATCGACTCACACAAGGTGGCACGTGGCACCGCCCTGTGGGAAAGCCTCGTGGGAAACCTCGAGCGAAAGCCTCGAGTGAAACCACAGATCCCTTGATCCACGTGACAGGAAGCGTGACACTACTGATGCAGCTCGGGAGGAAAGCGCACGTGCATGCCCCCACTCGAGACGATGCCTGACTCCCCTGGGGAGACTCAGAAGCACCCCCAAGATCCATGGCAACACTGGAGAGGAATCCTCAGGTTCCGGCCCCGACTCCACACAAGGACTGAGGCCTTGGAATGGACGGGAGAGGTATCCCGAGAGGTCCCCTAGGAACTCGCAGGGGAATGGCCTTTCCTGAGGCCCCAGAGCGGGTCCCACTGGTCCCCGTCGTAACTCGAGAAGACCTGCCGCAACTCGAGAAAATTCAGGAGGTTCTCCCCTCCAGGCGAGATGAGGCCCATTTCCGCTGAGGCGTCTCGAGGCTGATCACATCTCACCTCTGGAACTTCGCAAGGCTCCTTCACACCCTTGGTGCAAATCAAGAAGTTCCCCGACATACCAGTCTCCACTCGAGAGGAAACACGAGGGTCCCGCCCACATCCAGAGGAGCCCCGTTTCCGCCTCGTAGCTCGAGATTGAGGGATCCTTTCCCTGCTTCGTCGGGAAAGAGTTCCCGGCGTTCCCGTAGCATCTCAAGAGGGAGGCCCTCTCAAGAGGAACGGCGAGAGGAACTCCAGGGTCGTGCCACCATTCCAAGAGTCCCCCAGATGTCTCAGTCCATTCCAGAGGAACCTCTTTTCCCTTCACCGCTCGTCTTTCACGCCGAGGATCGACTCACACCAAGGTGGCACGTGGCACAGCCCTGTGGGAAAGCCTCGTGGGAAAGCCTCGAGCGAAAAGCCTCGAGGGAAACCACAGATCCCTTGATCCACGTGACAGGAAGCGTGACACTACTGCTGCAGCTCGGGAGGAAAGCGCACGTGCATGCCCCCACTCGAGACGAGGCCTGACTCCCCTGGGGAGACTCAGAAGCACCCCAAGATCCATGGCAACACTGGAGAGGAATCCTCAGCTTCCGGCCCCGACTCCACACAAGGTCTTAGGCCCCGGCATGGACGGGAGAGGAATCCCGAGATGGCCCCAGCAACTCGCATGTTGGACTGGCCTTTCCTGAGGCCACCAGAGCGGGTCCCTGAGGTCCCCGTCATACCTCCAGAAGACCTGCCGCAACTCGAGAAAATCCAGGAGGTTCTCCCCTCCAGGCGAGATGAGGCCCATTTCCCCTGAGGCGTCTCGAGGCTGATCACACCTCACCTCTGGAACTTCGCAAGGGTCCTTCACACCCTTGGTGCAAATCAAGAAGTTCCCCGACATACCCGTCTCCACTCGAGAGGAAACACGAGGGTCCCGCCCACATCCAGAGGAGCCCCGTTTCCGCCTCGTAGCTCGAGATGAGGGATCCTTTCCCTGCTTCGTCGGGAAAGAGTTCCCGGCGTTCCCGTCGCATCTCAAGAGGAGGCCCTCTCAACAGGAACGGCGAGAGGAACTCCAGGGTCGTGCCACCATTCCAGGAGTCCCCCAGATGTCTCAGTCCATTCCAGAGGAACCTCTTTTCCCTTCACCGGCTCGTCTTTCACGCCGAGGATCGACTCACACCAAGGTGGCACGTGGCACAGCCCTGTGGGAAAGCCTCGTGGGAAACCCTTGAGGGACAGCCTCGAGGGAAAGCCACAGATCCCTTGATCCACGTGACAGGAAGCGTGACACTACTGCTGCAGCTCGGAGGAAAGCGCACGTGCATGCCCCCACTCGAGACGAGGCCTGACTCCCCTGGGGAGACTCAGAAGCACCCCAAGATCCATGGCAACACTGGAGAGGAATCCTCAGGTTCCGGCCCCGACTTCACACAAGGACTGAGGCCGCGGCATGGACGGGAGATGAATCCCGAGAGGCCCCCCTAGCAAATTGCACGGGGACTGGCCTTTCCTGAGGCCACCAGAGCGTGTCCCTGAGGTCCCCGTCGTAACTCGAGAAGACCTGCCGCAGCTCGAGAAAATCCAGGAGGTTCTCCCCTCCAGGCGGGATGAGGTCCATTTCCGCTGAGGGCGTCTCGAGGCTGATCACACCTCACCTCTGGAACTTCGAATGGGTCCTTCACACCCTTGGTGCAAATCAAGAAGTTCCCCGACATACCCGTCTCCACTCGAGAGGAAGCACGAGGGTCCCGCCCACATCCAGAGGAGCCCCGTTTCCGCCTCGTAGCTCGAGATGAGGGATCCTTTCCCTGCTTCGTCGGGAAAGAGTTCCCGGCGTTCCCGTCGCATCTCAAGAGGAGGCCCTCTCAACAGGAAAGGCGAGAGGAACTCCAGGGTCGTGCCACCATTCCAAGAGTCCCCCAGATGTCTCAGTCCATTCCAGAGGAACCTCTTTTCCCTTCACCGGCTCGTCTTTCACGCCGAGGATCGACTCACACCAAGGTGGCACGTGGCACAGCCCTGTGGGAAAGCCTCGTGGGAAAGCCTCGAGCGAAAGCCTCGAGGGAAACCACAGATCCCTTGATCCACGTGACAGGAAGCGTGACACTACTGCTGCAGCTCGGGAGGAAAGCGCACGTGCATGCCCCCACTCGAGACGAGGCCTGACTCCCCTGGGGAGACTCAGAAGCACCCCAAGATCCATGGCAACACTGGAGAGGAATCCTCAGCTTCCGGCCCCCGACTCCACACAAGGTCTTAGGCCCCAGCATGGACGGGAGAGGAATCCCAAGATGGCCCCAGCAACTCGCATGTGGACTGGCCTTTCCTGAGGCCACCAGAGCGGGTCCCTGAGGTCCCCGTCGTAACACGAGAAGACCTGCCGCAACTCGAGAAAATCCAGGAGGTTCTCCCCTCCAGGCGAGATGAGGCCTATTTCCGCTGAGGCGTCTCGAGGCTGATCACACCTCACCTCTGGAACTTCGCAAGGGTCACTCACACATTTGTTGCAAATCAAGAAGTTCCCCGACCTACCCGTCTCCACTCGAGAGGAAACACGAGGGTCCCGCCCACATCCAGAGGAGCCCCGTTTCCGCCTCGTAGCTCGAGATGAGGGATCCTTTCCCTGCTTCGTCGGGAAAGAGTTCCCGGCGTTCCCGTCGCATCTCAAGAGGAGGCCCTCTCAACAGGAAAGGCGAGAGGAACTCCAGGGTCGTGCCACCATTCCAAGAGTCCCCCAGATGTCTCAGTCCATTCCAGAGGAACCTCTTTTCCCTTCACCGGCTCGTCTTTCACGCCGAGGATCGACTCACACCAAGGTGGCACGTGGAACAGCCCTGTGGGAAAGCCTCGTGGGAAAGCCTCGAGCGAAAGCCTCGAGGGGAAACCACAGATCCCTTGATCCACGTGACAGGAAGCGTGACACTACTGCTGCAGCTCGGGAGGAAAGCGCACGTGCATGCCCCCACTCGAGACGAGGCCTGACTCCCCTGGGGAGACTCAGAAGCACCCCAAGATCCATGGCAACACTGGAGAGGAATCCTCAGCTTCCGGCCCCGACTCCACACAAGGTCTTAGGGCCCCGGCATGGACGGGAGAGGAATCCCGAGATGGCCCCAGCAACTCGCATGTGGACTGGCCTTTCCTGAGGCCACCAGAGCGGGTCCCTGAGATCCCCGTCATAACTCCAGAAGACCTGCCGCAACTCGAGAAAATCCAGGAGGTTCTCCCCTCCAGGCGAGATGAGGCCCATTTCCCCTGAGGCGTCTCGAGGCTGATCACACACCTCACCTCTGGAACTTCGCAAGGGTCCTTCACACCCTTGGTGCAAATCAAGAAGTTCCCCGACATACCCGTCTCCACTCGAGAGGAAACACGAGGGTGTCCCGCCTCACATCCAGAGGAGCCCCGTTTCCGCCTCGTAGCTCGAGATAGGGATCCTTTCCTGCTTCGTCGGGAAAGAGTTCCCGGCGTTCCCGTCGCATCTCAAGAGGAGGCCCTCTCAACAGGAACGGCGAGAGGAACTCCAGGGTCGTGCCACCATTCCAAGCGTCCCCCAGATGTCTCAGTCCATTCAAGAGGAACCTCTTTTCCCTTCACCGGCTCGTCTTTCACGCCGAGGATCGACTCACACCAAGGTGGCACGTGGCACAGCCCTGTGGGAAAGCCTCGTGGGAAACCCTTGAGGGGACAGCCTCGAGGGAAAGCCACAGATCCCTTGATCCACGTGACAGGAAGCGTGACACTACTGCTGCAGCTCGGGAGGAAAGCGCACGTGCATGCCCCCACTCGAGACGAGGCCTGACTCCCCTGGGGAGACTCAGAAGCACCCCAAGATCCATGGCAACACTGGAGAGGAATCCTCAGGTTCCGGCCCCGACTTCACACAAGGACTGAGGCCGCGGCATGGACGGGAGATGAATTCCCGAGAGGCCCCCTAGCAAATTGGCACGGGGACTGGCCTTTCCTGAGGCCACCAGAGCGTGTCCCTGAGGTCCCCGTCGTAACTCGAGAAGACCTGCCGCAGCTCGAGAAAATCCAGGAGGTTCTCCCCTCCAGGCGGGATGAGGTCCATTTCCGCTGAGGCGTCACGAGGCTGATCACACCTCACCTCTGGAACTTCGAATGGGTCCTTCACACCCTTGGTGCAAATCAAGAAGTTCCCCGACATACCCGTCTCCACTCGAGAGGAAGCACGAGGGTCCCGCCCACATCCAGAGGAGCCCCGTTTCCGCCTCGTAGCTCGGAGATGAGGGATCCTTTCCCTGCTTCGTCGGGAAAGAGTTCCCGGCGTTCCCGTCGCATCTCAAGAGGAGGCCCTCTCAACATTAACGGCGAGAGGAACTCCAGGGTCGTGCCACCATTCCAAGCGTCCCCCAGATGTCTCAGTCCATTCCAGAGGAACCTCTTTTCCCTTCACCGGCTCGTCTTTCATGCCGAGGATCGACTCACACCAAGGTGGCACGTGGCACAGCCCTGTGGGAAAGCCTCGTGGGAAACCCTTGAGGGACAGCCTCGCGGGAAAGCCACAGATCCCTTGATCCACGTGACAGGAAGCGTGACACTACTGCTGCAGCTCGGGAGGAAAGCGCACGTGCATGCCCCCACTCGAGACGAGGCCTGACTCCCCTGGGGAGACTCAGAAGCACCCAAGATCCCATGGCAACACTGGAGAGGAATCCTCAGGTTCCGGCCCCGACTTCACACAAGGACTGAGGCCGCGGCATGGACGGGAGAGGAATCCCGAGAGGCCCCCTAGCAAATTGCACGGGGACTGGCCTTTCCTGAGGCCACCAGAGCGTGTCCCCTGAGGTCCCCGTCGTAACTCGAGGAAGACCTGCCGCAGCTCGAGAAAATCCAGGAGGTTCTCCCCTCCAGGCGGGATGAGGTCCATTTCCGCTGAGGCGTCTCGAGGGCTGATCACACCTCACCTCTGGAACTTCGAATGGGTCCTTCACACCCTTGGTGCAAATCAAGAAGTTCCCCGACATACCCGTCTCCACTCGAGAGGAAGCACGAGGGTCCCGCCCACATCCAGAGGAGCCCCGTTTTCCGACTCGTAGCTCGAGATGAGGGATCCTTTCCCTGCTTCGTCGGGAAAGAGTTCCCGGCGTTCCCGTCGCATCTCAAGAGGAGGCCCTCTCAACAGGAACGGCGAGAGGAACTCCAGGGTCGTGCCACCATTCCAAGAGTCCCCCAGATGTCTCAGTCCATTCCAGAGGAACCTCTTTTCCCTTCACCGGCTCGTCTTTCACGCCGAGGATCGACTCACCACCAAGGTGGCACCTGGCACAGCCCTGTGGGGAAAGCCTCGTGGGAAAGCCTCGAGTGACAGCCTCGAGGGAAACCACAGATCCCTTGATCCACGTGACAGGAAGCGTGACACTACTGCCTGCAGCTCGGGAGGTAAGCGCACGTGCATGCCCCCACTCGAGACGAGGCCTGACTCCCCTGGGGAGTCTCAGAAGCACCCCAAGATCCATGGCAACACTGGAGAGGAATCCTCAGGTTTCGGCCCGACTCCACACAAGGTCTTAGGCCCCGGCATGGATGGGAGAGGAATCCCGAGATGCCCGTAGCAACTCGCACGGGGACTGGCCTTTCCTGAGGCACCAGAGCGGGTCCCTGAGGTCCCCGTCGTAACTCGAGAAGACCTGCCGCAACTCGAGAAAATCCAGGAGGTTCTCCCCTCCAGGTGAGATGAGGCCCATTTCCGCTGAGGCGTCTGAGGCTGATCACACCTCACCTCTGGAACTTCGAATGGGTCCTTCACACCCTTGGTGCAAATCAAGAAGTTGCCCGACATACCCGTCTCCACTCGAGAGGAAACACGAGGGTCCCGCCCACATCCAAAGGAGCCCCGTTTCCGCCTCGTAGCTCAAGATGAGGGATCCTTTCCCTGCTTCGTAGGGAAAGAGTTCCCGGCGTTCCCGTCGCATCTCAAGAGGAGGCCCTCTCAACAGGAAAGGCGAGAGGAACTCCAGGGTCGTGCCACCATTCCAAGAGTCCCCCAGATGTCTCAGTCCATTCCAGAGGAACCTCTTTTCCCTTCACGGCTCGTCTTTCACGCCGAGGATCGACTCACACCAAGGTGGCACGTGGCACAGCCATGTGGGAAAACCTCGTGGGAAACCTCGAGCGAAAGCCTCGAGGGAAACCACAGATCCCTTGATCCACGTGACAGGAAGTGTGACACTACTGCTGCAGCTCGGAAGGAAGCGCACGTGCATACTCCCACTCGAGACGAGGCCTGACTTCCCTGGGGAGACTCAGAAGCACCCCAAGTTCCATGGCAACACAGGAGAGGAATCCTCAGGTTCCGCCCTGACTCCACACAAGGTCTTAGGCCCAGGAACGACGGGAGAGGAATCCCGAGATTGCCCCTAGCAACTCGCAAGGGGGACTGGCCTTTCCTGAGGCCACCAGAGCGGATCCCTGAGGTCCCCGTCGTAACTTTGAGAAGGACCTGCCGCAACTCGAGAAAATCCAGGAGGTTCTCCCCTCCAGGCGAGATGAGGCCCATTTCCGCTGAGGCGTCTCGAGGCTGATCACACCTCACCTCTGGAACTTCGAAAGGGTCCTTCACACCCCTTGGTGCAAATCATGAAGTTCCCCGACATACCCGTCTCCACTCGAGAGGAAACACGAGGGTCCCGCCACATCCAGAGGAGCCCCGTTTCCGCCTCGTAGCTCGAGATGAGGGGATCCTTTCCCTGCTTTGTCGGATAGAGTTCCCGGCGTTCCCGTCGCATCTCAAGAGGAGGCCCTCTCAACAGGAACGGCGAGAGGAACTCCAGGGTCGTGCCACCATTCCAAGAGTCCCCCAGATGTCTCTTTCCATTCCAGAGGAACCTCTTTTCCCTTCACCGGCTCGTCTTCACGCCGAGATCGACTCCCACCAAGGTGGCACGTGGCACAGCCCTGTGAGAAAGCCTCGTGGGAAAGCCTCGAGGGACAGCCTCGAGGGAAACCACAGATCCCTTGATCCACGTGACAGGGAAGCGTGACACTACTGCTGCAGCTCGGGAGGCAAGCGCACGTGGCATGCCCCCACTCGAGACGAGGCCTGACTCCCCTGGGGAGACTCAGAAGCACCCCAAGATCCATGGCAACACTGGAGAGGAAACCTAGGTTCCGGTCCCGACTCCACACAAGGTCTTAGGCCCAGGAACGGACGGGAGAGGAATCCCGAGATGGCCCCCTAGCAACTCGCACGGGGGACTGGCCTTTCCTGAGGCCACCAGAGCGGGTCCCTGAGGTCCCCGTCGTACTCGAGAAGACCTGCCGCAACTCGAGAAAATCCAGGAGGTTCTCCCCTCCAGGCGAGATGAGGCCCATTTCCGCTGAGGCGTCTCGAGGCTGATCACACCTCACCTCTGGAACTTCGAAAGGGTCCTTCACACCCTTGGGGCAAATCATGAAGTTCCCCGACATACCTGTCTCCACTGGAGAGGAAACACGAGGGTCCCGCCCACATCCAGAGGAGCCCCGGTTTCCGCCTCGTAGCTCGAGATGAGGGATCCTTTCCCTGCTTCGTCGGGAAAGAGTTCCCGGCGTTCCCGTCGCATCTCAAGAGGAGGCCCTCTCAACAGGAACGGCGAGAGGCGAACTCCAGGGTCGTGCCACCATTCCAAGAGTCCCCCAGATGTCTCTTTCCATTCCAGAGGAACCTCTTTTCGCTTCACCGGCTCGTCTTTCACGCCGAGGATCGACTCCCACCAAGGTGGCACGTGGCACAGCCTGTGGGAAAGCCTCGTGGGAAAGCCTCGAGGGACAGCCTCGAGGGAACCACAGATCCCTTGATCCACGTGACAGGAAGCGTGACACTACTGCTGCAGCTCGGGAGGAAAGCGCACGTGCATGCCCCCACTCGAGACGAGGCCTGACTCCCCTGGGGAGACTCAGAAGCACCACAAGATCCATGGCAACACTGGAGAGGAATCCTCAGGTTCCGGTCCCGACTCCACACAAGGTCTTAGGCCCCAGGAACAGACGGGAGAGGAATCCCGAGATGGCCCCTAGCAAACTCGCACGGGGACTTGCCTTTACTGAGGCCACCAGAGCGGGTCCCTGAGGTCCCCCGTCGTAACTCGAGAAGACCTGCCGCAACTCGAGAAAATCCAGGAGGTTCTCCCTCCAGGTGAGATGAGGCCCATTTCCGCTGAGGGCGTCTCGAGGCTGATCACAACTCACCTCTGGAACTTCGAAAGGGTCCTTCACACCCTTGGTGCAAATCAAGAAGTTCCCCCGACATACCCGTCTCCACTCGAGAGGAAACACGAGGGTCCCGCCCAGATCCAGAGGAGCCCCTTTTTCCGCCTCGTAGCTCGAGATGAGGGATCCTTTCCCAGCTTCGTCGGAAAGAGTTCCCGGCGTTCCCGTCGCATCTCCAGAGGAGGCCCTCTCAACAGGAACGCGAGAGGAACTCCAGGGTCGTGCCACAATCCAAGATTCCCACAGATGTCTCAGTCCATTCCAGAGGAAACTCTTTCCCCTTCACCGGCTCGTCTTTCACGCCGAGGATCGACTCACACCAAGGTGGCACGTGGGCACAGCCCTGTGGGAAAGCCCTCGTGGGAAAGCCTCGAGCGGAAAGCCTCGAGGGAAACCACAGATCCCTTGAGCCACGTGACAGGAAGCGTGACACTACTGCTGCAGCTCGGGAGAGAAAAGCGCACGTGCATGCCCCCACTCGAGACGAGGCCTGACTCCCCTGGGGAAACTCAGAAGCACCCCAAGATCCTTGGCAACACTGGAGAGGAATCCTCAGGTTCCGGCCCCGACTCCAACAAAGTCCTTAGGCCCGGCATGGACGGGAGAGGAATCGCGAGATGGCCCCTAGCAACTCGCATGGGGACTGCCTTTCC
>NW_026291826.1:0-28924 GCF_023091745.1 Budorcas taxicolor
CTCGAGACACCTCCGCGGAAATGGGCCTCATCTCGCCTGGAGGGGAGAACCTCCTGGATTTCTTGAGTTGCGTCAGTCTTCTCGACTTAAGACGGGTCCTCTGGGACCCGCTCTGGTGGCCTCAGGAAAGGCCAGTCTCCATGCGAGTTGCTAGGGGCCCTCTCGTGATTCCTCTCCCGTCCATGCCGGGCCCTAAGACCTTGTGTGGAGTCTGGACCGGAACTGAGGATTCCTCTCCGTGTTGCCTTGGATCGTGGGGTGCTTGTGAGTCTCCCAAGGGGAGTCAGGCCTCGTCTCGAGTGGGAGCATGCACGTGCGCTTTCCGCCCGAGCTGCAGCAGTAGTGTCACGCTTCCTGTCACGTGGATCAAGGGATCTGTGGATTTCCCTCGAGGCTTTCCTTCGAGGCTTTCCCACGAGGCTTTCCCACAGGGCTGTGCCACGTGCCACCTTGCTGTGAGTCGATCCTCCGCCGTGAAAGACGAGCCGGTGAAGGGAAAAGAGTTCCTCTGGAATGGACTGAGACATCTGGGGGACTCTTGGAATGGTGGCACGACCCTGGAGTTCCTCTCGCCGTTCCTGTTGAGAGGGCCTCCTCTTGAGATGCGACGGGAACGCTGGGAACTCTTTCCCGACAAAGCAGGGAACGGATGCCCTCATCCTCCAGCTACGAGGCGGAAACGGGGCTCCTCTGGATGTGGGCGGACCCTCGTGTTTCCTCTCGAGTGGAGACGGGTATGTCGGGAATTTCTTGACTTGTACCATGGGTGTGAAGGACCGTTTCGAAGTTCCAGAGGTGGGGTGTGATCAGCCTCGAGACGCCTCAGCGGAAATGGGCCTCATCTCGCCTGGAGGGGAGAACCTCCTGGATTTTCTCGAGTTGCGGCAGGTCTTTTCGAGTTACGACGGGGATCCCAGGGACCCGCTCTGTGGCCTCAGGAAAGGCCATTTCCCATGCGAGTTGCTAGGGCCTTCTCGGGATTCCTCTCCCGTCGATGCCGGGGCCTAAGACCTTGTGTGTCGTCGGGGCCGGAACCTGAGGATTCCTCTCCACTGTTGACATGGATCTTGGGGTGCTTCTGAGTCTCCCCAGGGGACTCAGGCCGCGTCTCGAGTGGGGGCATGCACGTGCGCTTTCTGCCGAGCTGGAGCAGTAGTGTCACGCTTCCTGTCACGTGGATCAAGGGATCTGTGGATTTCCCTCGAGGCTTTCCGACGAGCCTTTCCACAGGGATGTGCCTCGTGCCACCTTGGTGTGAGTCGATCCTCGGCGTGAAGACGAGACGGTGAAGGGAAAAAGAGGTTCCTCTGGAATGGACTTAGACATCTGGGGACTATTGCAACCTTTGCACGACCCTGGAGTTCCTCTCGCCGTTCCTGTTGAGAGGGCCTCTTCTTGAGATGCGACGGGAAGGCCGGGAACTCTTTCTCGACGAAGCAGGGAAAGGATCCCTCATCTAGAGCTATGAGGCGGACACGGGGCTCCTGTGGGATGTGGGCGCGACCCTCGTGTTTCCTCTCGAGTGGAGACGGGTATGTCGGGGAATTTCTTGACTTGTACCATGGGTGTGAAGGACCCTTTCGAAGTTCCAGAGGTGAGGTGTGATCAGCCTCGAGACGCCTAGGCGGAATGGGCCTCATCTCGCCTGGAGGGGGAGAACCTGCTGGATTTTCTCGAGTTGTGGCAGGTCTTCTCGAGTTACTATGGGGACCTCAGGGACCCGATCTGGTGGCCTCAGGAAAGGCCAGTTCCCATGCGAGTTGCTAGGGATTCTCGCGATTCCACTCCCATCGATGCCGGGGGGCCTAAGACCTTGTGTGGCGTCAGGCCGGAACCTGAGGATTCCTCTCCAGTGTTGACATGGATCTTGGGGTGCTTCTGAGTCTTCCCAGGGGAGTCAGGCTTCCTCTCAAGTGGGGACATGCACGTGCACTTTCTTCCCGAGCTGCAGCAGTAGTGTCATGCTTCCTGTCACCTGGATCAAGGCACCTGTGGCTTTCCCTCGAGGCTTTCCCTCGAGCCTTTCCCACGAGGCTTTCCCACAGGGCTGTGCCACGTGCCACCTTGGTGTGAGTCGATCCTCGGCGTGAAAAACGAGCCGGTGAGGGAAAAGATGTTCCTCTGGAATGGACTGAGACATCTGGGGGACGCTTGGATTGGTGGCACGACCCTGGAGTTCCTCTCGCCGTTCCTGTTGAGAGGGCCTCCTCTTGAGATGCGACGGGAAAGCCGGGAACTCTTGCCCGACGAAGCAGGGAAAGGACCCCTCATCTCGAGCTACGAGGCGGAAACGGGGCTCCTCTGGATGTGGGCCGGACCCTCGTGTTTCCTCTCGAGTGGAGACGGGCATGTCGGGGAACTTCTTGATTTGCACCAAGGGTGTGAAGGACCCTTTCGAAGTTCCAGAGGTGAGGTGTGATCAGCCTCGAGACGACTCAGGGTAAATGGGCCTCATCTCGCCTGGAGGGAGAACCTCCTGGATTTTCTCGAATTGCGGCACGTCTTCTCGAGTTACGACGGGGACCTCAGGGACCTGCTCTGTTGGCCTCAGGAAAGGCCAGTCCCATGCGAGTTGCTAGTGGCCATCTCGGGATTCCTCTCCCGTCCATGCCGGGGCCTAAGACCCTTTGTGGAGTCGGGGCCAGAACCTGAGGATTCCTCTCCAGTGTTGCCATGGACCTTGGGGTGCTTCTGAGTGTCCCCAGGGGAGTCAGGCCTCGTCTCGAGTGGGGGCATGCACGTGCGCTTTCCTCCCGATCTGCAGCAGTAGTGTCACGCTTCCTGTCACGTGGATCAAGGGATCTGTGGCTTTCCCTCGAGGCTTTCCCTCGAGGCTTTCCACGAGGGTTTCCCACAGGGGTGTGCCACGTGCCACCTTGGTGTGAGTCGATCCTCGGCGTGAAAGACGAGCCGGCGAGGGAAAAGAGGTTCCTCTGGAATGGGACTGAGACATCTGGGGGACTCTTGGAATGGTGGCACGACCCTGGAGTTCCTCTCTTCCGTTCCTGTTGAGAGGGCCTCCTCTTGAGATGCGACGGGGAACGCCGGGAACTCTTTCCCGATGAAGCAGGGAAAGAATCCCTCATCTCGAGCTACCAGGCGGAAACTGGGCTCCTAAGGATGTGGGCGCGACCCTCGTGTTTCCTCTCGAGTGGAGACGGGTTTGTCGGGGAACTTCTTGATTTGCACCAAGGGTGTGAAGGACCCATTCGAAGTTCCAGAGGTGAGGTGTGATCAGCCTCGAGACCCCTCAGCGGAAATGGGCCTCATCTCCCCTGGAGGGGAGAACCTCCTGGATTTTCTCGAGTTGCGGCAGGTCTTCTCGAGTTACGACGGGGACCTCAGGGACCCGCTCTGGTGGCCTCAGGTGAGGCCAGTCCCCATGCGAGTTGCTAGGGGACCTCTCGGGATGCCCCTCCCGTCCATGCCGGGGCCTAAGACCTTGTGTGGAGTCGGGGCCGGAACCTGAGGATTCCTCTCCAGCGTTGCCATGGATCTTGGGGTGCTTCTGAGTCTCCCAGGGGAGACCGGACTGGTCTCGAGTGGGGTAATGCACGTGCGCTTTCCTCCCGAGCTGCAGCAGTAGTGTCACGCTTTCTGTCACGTGGATCAAGGGATCTGTGGTTTACCTAGAGGCTTTCCAAGAGGCTTTCCCACAGGGCTGTGCCACGTGCCACCTTGCTGTGCGTCGATCCTCGGCGTGAAAGACGAGCCGGTGAAGGGAAGAGAGTTTTCCTCTGGAATGGACTGAGACATCTGGGCGACTCTTGGAATGGTGGCACGACCCTGGAGTTCCTCTCGCCATTCCTGTTGAGAGGGCCTCCTCTTGAGATGCTACGGGAACGCCGGGAACTCTTACCCGACGAAGCAGGGAAAGGACCCCTCATCTCGAGCTACGAGGCGGGAACGGGGCTCCTCTGGATGATGGCGGGACCCTCGTGTTTCCTCTCGAGTGGAGACGGGTATGTCGGGGAACTTCTTGATTTGCACCAAGGGTGTGAAGGACCCTTTCGAAGTTCCAGAGGGGAGGTGTGATCAGCCTCGAGACGCCTCAGCGAAACGGGCCTCATCTCGCCTGGAGCAGAGAACCTCCTGGATTTTCTCGAGTTGTGGCAGGTCTTCTGGAGTTACGACGGGGACCTCAGGGACCCGCTCTGGTGGCCTCAGGAATGGCCAGTCCCCATGCGAGTTTCTAGGGGCCATCTCGGGATTCGTCTCCCGTCCATGCCGGGGCCTAAGACCTTGTGTGGAGTCCGGGCCGGAACCTGAGGATTTCTCTCCAGTGTTGCCATGGATCTTGGGGTGCTTCTGAGTCTCCCTAGGGGAGTCAGGCCTCGTCTCGAGTGGGGGCATGCACGAGCGCTTTCCTCCCGAGCTGCAGCAGTAGTGTCACGCTTCCTGTCACGTGGATCAAGGGATCTGTGTCTTTCCCTCGAGGCTTTCCCTCGAGGCTTTCCCACGAGGCTTTCTCACAGGGCTGTGCCGCGTGCCACCTTGGTGTGATTCGTTCCTCGGCGTGAAAGACGAGCTGGTGAACGGAAGAGAGTTTCCACTGGAATGGACTGAGACATCTGGGCGCCTCTTGGAATGGTGGCATCACCCTGGAGTTCCTCTCGCCGATCCTGTTCAGAGGGCCTCCTCTTGAGATGCGACGGGAACGCCGGGAACTCTTTCCCGACGAAGCAGGGAAAGGACCCCTCATCTCGAGCTACGAGTCGGAAACGGGGCTCCTCTGGATGTGGGCGGGACCCTCGTGTTTCCTCTCGAGTGGAGACGGGTATGTCGGGGAACTTCTTGATTTGCACCAAGGGTGTGAAGGACCCTTTCGAAGTTCCAGAGGTGAGGTGTGATCAGCCTCGAGACGCCTCAGCGGAAACGGGCCTCATCTCACCTGGAGGGGAGAACCTCCTGGATTTTCTCGAGTTGCGGCAGGTCTTCTCGAGTTACGACGGGGACCTCAGGGACCCGCTCTGGTGGCCTCAGGAAAGGCCAGTCCCCATGCGAGTTGCTAGGGGACCTCTCGGGATTCCTTTCCCGTCCATGCTGGGGACTAAGACCTTGTGTGGAGTCGGGGCCAGAACCTGAGGATTCCTCTCCAGTGTTGCCATGGATCTTGGGGTGCTTCTGAGTCTCCCCAGTGGACTCAGGCCTCCTCTCGAGTGAGGGAATGCACGTGCGCTTTCCTCCCGAGCTGCAGCAGTAGTGTCACGCTTCCTGTCACGTGGAGCAGGGATCTGTGGCTTTCCCTCGAGGCTTTCCCTCGAGGCTTTCCCACAGGGCTGTGCCACGTGCCACTTTGGTGTGAGTCGATCCTCGGCGTGAAAGAGGAGCCTGTGAAGGGAAAAGAGGTTCCTCTGGAATGGTCTGAGACATCTGGGGGACTCTTGGAATGGTTGCACGACCCTGGATTTCCTCTAGCCATTCCTGTTGAGAGGGACTCCCCTTGAGTTGCGACGGGAACGCTGGGAATTCTTTCCCGACGAAGCAGGGAAAGGATCACTCATCTCGAGCTACGAGGCGGAAACGGGGCTCCTCTGGATGTGGGCGGGACACACGTGTTTCCTCTCGAGTGGAGACGGGTGTGTCGGGGAACTTCTTGATTTGCACCAAGGCTGTGAAGGACCCTTTCGAAGTTCCAGAGGTTAGGTGTGATCAGCCTCGAGACGCCACAGCGGAAATGGGCCTTATCTCGACTCGAGGGGAGAACCTCCTGGATTTTCTTGAGTTGAGGCAGGTCTTCTCGAGTTACGACGGGAACGTCAGGGACCCGCACTGGTGGCCTCAGGTAAGGCCAGTCCCCATGCAAGTTGCTAGGGGCCATCTCGGGATTCCTCTCCCGTCCATGCTGGGGCCTAAGACCTTGTGTGGATTCGGGGCCAGAACCTGAGAATTCCTCTCCAGTGTTGACATGGATCTTGGGGTGCTTCTGAGTCTCCCAAGGGGAGTCAGGCCTCGTCTCGAGTGGGGGCATGCACGTGCGCTTTCCTCCCGAGCAGCAGCAGTAGTGTCACGCTTCCTGTCACGTGTATCAAGGGATCTATGGCTTTCCCTCGAGGCTTTCCCACGAGGCTTTCCCACAGGGCTGTGCCACTTGCCACCTTGGTGTGAGTGTATCCTCGGCGTGAAAGGCGACCCGGTGAAGGGAAAAGAGGTTCCTCTGGAATGGACTGAGACATCTGGGGGACTCTTGGAATGGTGGCACGACCCTGGAGTTCCTCTCTCCGTTCCTGTTGAGAGGGCCTCCTCTTGAGATGCGACGGGAAGGCCGGGAACTCTTTCCCGACGAAGCAGGGAAAGGATCCCTCATCTCGAGCTACGAGGCGGAAACGGGGCTCCTCTGGATGTGGGCGGGACCCTCGTGATTCCTCTCGAGTGGAGACGGGTATGTCGGGGAACTTCTTGATTTGCACCAAGGGTGTGAAGGACCCTTTCGAAGTTCCAGAGGGGAGGTGTGATCAGCCTCGAGACGCCTCAGCGGAAATGGGCCTCATCTCGCCTGGAAGGGAGAACCTCCAGGATTTTCTCGAGTTGCGGCAGGTCTTCTCGAGTTACGACGGGGACCTCAGGGACCCGCTCTGCTGGCCTCAGGAAAGGCCTGTCCACATGCGCATTGCGAGGGGCCATCTCGGGATTCCTCTCCCGTCCATGCCGGGGCCTAAGACCTTGTGTGGAGTCGGGGCCGGAACCTGAGGATTCCTCTCCAGTGTTGACATGGATCTTGGGGTGCTTCTGAGTCTCTCCAGGGGAGTCAGCCCTCGTCTCGAGTGAGGGCATGCACGTGCGCTTTCCTCCCGAGCTGCACCAGTAGTGTCACGATTCCTGTCACATGGATCAAGGGATCTGTGTCTTTCCCTCCAGGCATTCCCACGAGGCTTTCCCACAGGGCTGTGCCACGTGCCACCTTGGTGTGAGTCGATCCTCCGTGTGAAAGGCTAGCCGGTGAAGGGAAAAGAGGTTCCTCTGGAATGGACTGAGACATCTGGGGGACTCTTGGAATGGTGGCATGACCCTGGAGTTCCTCTCGCCATTCCTGTTGAAAGGGCCTCCTCTTGAGATGCGACGGGAAGGCCGGGAACTCTTGCCCGACGTAGCAGGGAAAGGATCCCTCATCTCGAGCTACGAGGCGGAAACCGGGCTCCTCTGGATGTGGGCGGGACCCTCGTGTTTCCTCTCCAGTGGAGACGGGTATGTCGGGGAACCTCTTGATTTGCACCAAGGGTGTGCAGGACCCTTTCGAAGTTCCAGAGGTGAGGTGTGATCAGCCGCGTGACGCCTCAACAGAAATGGGCCTCATTTCGACTGGAGGGGAGAACCTCCTGGATTTTCTCGAGTTGCGGCAGGTGTTCTCTAGTTACAACGGGGACCTCAGGGACCCCCTCTGGTGGCCTCAGGAAAGGCCAGTCCCCATGCGAGTTGCTAGGGGCCATCTCGAGATTCCTCTCCCGTCGATGCCTGGGCCTAAGACCTTCTGTGGAGTCGGGGCCAGAACCTGAGGATTCCTCTCCAGTGTTGTCATGGATCTTGGGGTACCTCTGAGTCTCCGCAGGGGAGTCAGGCCTCGTCTCGAGTGGGGGCATGCACGTGCGCTTTCCTCCCGAGCTGCAGCAGTAGTGTCACGTTTCCTGTCACGTGGATCAAGGGATCTGTGTCTTTCCCTCGAGGCTTTCCCACGAGGGTTTCCCACAGGGGTGTGCCACGTGCCACCTTGGTGTGAGTCGATCCTCGGCGTGAAAGACTAGACGGTGAAGGGAAAAGAGGTTCTTCTGGAATGGACTGAGACATCTGGGGGACTCTTGGAATGGTGGCACGACCCTGGAGTTCCTCTCGCCGTTCCTGTTGAGAGGGCCTCCTCTTGAGATGCGACGGGAACGCCGGGAACACTCACCCGAGGAAGCAGGGAAAGGATCCCTCATCTCGAGCTATGAGGCAGAAACGGGGCACCACTGGAAGTGGGCGGGACCCTCGTATTTCCTCTCGAGTGGAGACGGATATATCGGGGAACTTCTTGATTTGCACCAAGGGTGTGAAGGACCCTTTCGAAGTTCCAGAGGTGAGGTGTGATCAGCCTCGAGACGCCTCAGCGGAAATGGGCCTCATCTCGCCTGGAGGGGAGAACCTCCTGGATTTTCTTGAGTTGCGGCAGGTCTTCTCGAGTTACGACGGGGACCTCAGGGACCCGCTCTGCGGGCCTCAGGAAAGGCCAGTCCCCATGCGAGTTGCTAGGGGCCATCTCGGTATTCCTCTCCCGTCCATGCCGGGGCCTAAGACCTTGTGAGGAGTCGGGGCCGGAACCTGAGGATTCCTCTCCAGTGTTGCCATGGACCTTGGGGTGCTTCTGAGTCTCCCCAGGGGAGTCAGGCCTCGTCTCGAGTGGGGGCTTGCACGTGCGTTTTCCTCCCGAGCTGCAGCAGTAGTGTCACGCTTCCTGTCACGTGGATCAAGGGATCTGTGGCTTTCCCTCGAGGCTTTACCTTGAGGCTTTCCACGAGGCTTTCCCACAGGGCTGTGCCTCGTGCCACCTTGGTGTCAGTCGATCCTCGGCGTGAAAGACGAGCCGGTGAAGGGAAAAGAGGTTCCTCTGGAATGGACTGAGACATCTGGGGGACTCTTGGAATGGTGGCACGACCCTGGAGTTCCTCTCGCCGTTCCTGTTGAGAGGGCCTCCTCTTGAGATGCGACGGGAAGGCCGGCAACTCTTTGCCAACGAAGCAGGGAAAGGATCCCTCATCTCGAGCTACGAGGCGGAAACGGGGCTCCTCTGGATGTGGGCGGCACCCACGTGTTTCCTCTCGAGTGGAGAGGGTATGTCGGGGAACTTCTTGATTTGCATCAAGGGTGTGAAGGACCCTTTCAAAGTTCCAGAGGTGAGGTGTGATCAGCCTCGAGACGCCTCAGCGGAAATGGGCCTCATCTCGCCTGGAGGGGAGAACCTCCTGGATTTTCTCGAGTTGCGGCAGGTGTTCTCAAGTTACGACGGGGACCTCAGGGACCCGCTCTGGTGCCCTCAGGAATGGCCAGTCCCCATGCGAGTTGCTAGGGGCCCTCTCGGGATTCCTCTCCCGCCGATGCCGGGGCCTAAGACCTGGTGTGGAGTCGGGGCCGGAACCTGAGGATTCCTCTCCACTGTTGACATGGATCTTGGGGTGCTTCTGAGTCTCCCCAGGGGACTCAGGCCGCGTCTCGAGTGGGGGCATGCACGTGCGCTTTCTGCCGAGCTGGAGCAGTAGTGTCACGCTTCCTGTCACGTGGATCAAGGGATCTGTGGATTTCCCTCGAGGCTTTCCGACGAGGCTTTCCCACAGGGATGTGCCTCGTGCCACCTTGGTGTGAGTCGATCCTCGGCGTGAAAGACGAGCCGGTGAAGGGAAAAGAGGTTCCTCTGGAATGGACTTAGACATCTGGGGACTATTGCAACCTTTGCACGACCCTGGAGTTCCTCTCGCCGTTCCTGTTGAGAGGGCCTCTTCTTGAGATGCGACGGGAAGGCCGGGAACTCTTTCTCGACGAAGCAGGGAAAGGATCCCTCATCTAGAGCTATGAGGCAGACACGGGGCTCCTGTGGATGTGGGCGCGACCCTCGTGTTTCCTCTCGAGTGGAGACGGGTATGTCGGGGAATTTCTTGACTTTTGCCATGGGTGTGAAGGACCCTTTCGAAGTTCCAGAGGTGAGGTGTGATCAGCCTCGAGACGCCTAGGCGGAAATGGGCCTCATCTCGCCTGGAGGGGAGAACCTGCTGGATTTTCTCGAGTTGGGGCAGGTCTGCTCGAGTTACTATGGGGACCTCAGGGACCCGATCTGGTGGCCTCAGGAAAGGCCAGTTCCCATGCGAGTTGCTAGGGCCTTCTCGCGATTCCACTCCATCGATGCCGGGGGGCCTAAGACATTGTGAGGCGTCAGGGCCGGAACCTGAGGATTCCTCTCCAGTGTTGACATGGATCTTGGGGTGCTTCTGAGTCTTCCCAGGGGAGTCAGGCTTCCTCTCAAGTGGGGACATGCACGTGCACTGTATTCCCGAGCTGCAGCAGTAGTGTCATGCTTCCTGTCACCTGGATCAAGGCAACTGTGGCTTTCCCTCGAGGCTTTCCCTCGAGGCTTTCCCACGAGGCTTTCCGACAGGGCTGTGCCACGTGCCACCTTGGTGTGAGTCGATCCTCGGCGTGAAAAACGAGCCGGTGAAGGGGAAAGAGGTTCCTCTGGAATGGACTGAGATATCTGGGGGACTCTTGGATTGGTGGCACGACCCTGGAGTTCCTCTCGCCGTTCCTGTTGAGAGGGCCTCCTCTTGAGATGCGACGGGAAAGCCGGGAACTCTTGCTCGAAGAAGCAGGGAAAGGATCCCTCATCTCGAGCTACGAGGCGGAAACGGGGCTCCTCTGGATGTGGGCGGTACCCTCGTGTTTCCTCTCGAGTGGAGACGGGTATGTCGAGGAACTTCTTGATTTGCACCAAGGGTGTGAAGGACCCTTTCGAAGTTCCAGAGGTGAGGTGTGATCAGCCTCGAGACACCTCCGCGGAAATGGGCCTCATCTCGCCTGGAGGGGCGAACCTCCTGGATTTTCTCGAGTTGCGGCAGGTCTTCACGAGTTACGACGGAGACCTCAGGGACCCGCTCTGGTGGCCTCAGGAAAGGCCAGTCCCCATGCGAGTTGCTAGTGGCCCTCTCGGGATTCCTCTCCCGTCGATGCCGGGGCCTAAGAACCTGTGATGAGTCGGGGCCGGAACCTAAGGATTCCTCTCCAGTGTTGCCATGTATCTCGGGGTGCTTCTGAGTCTCCCAATGGGAGTCAGGCCTCGTCACGAGTGAGGGGGATGCACATGCGCTTTCCTCCCGAGATGCAGCAGTAGTGTCACGCTTCCTGTCACGTGGATCAAGAGATCTGCGGCTTTCCCTCGAGGCTGTCCCCCGAGGCTTTCCCACGAGGCTTTCCCACAGGGCTGTGCCACGTGCCACCTTGGTGTGAGTCGATCCTCGGCGTGAAAGATGAGTCGGTGAAGGGAAAAGAGGTTCCTCTGGAATGGACTGAGACATCTGGGGGACTCTTGGTATGGTGGTAGGACCCTGGAGTTCCTCTCGCCGTTCCTGTTGGCAGGGCCTCCTCTTGAGATGCGACGGGAACGCCGGGAACTCTTTCCCGACGAACCAGGGAAAGGATCCCTCATCTCGAGCTACGAGGCGGAAACGGGGCTCCTCTGGATGTGGGCCGGACCCTCGTGTTTCCTCTCGAGTGGAGACGGGTATGTCGGGGAACTTCTTGATTTGCACCAAGGGTGTGAAGGACCCTTTCGAAGTTCCAGAGGTGAGGTGTGATCAGCCTCGAGAAGCCTCGGCGGAAATGGGCCTCATCTCGCCTGGAGGGGAGAACCTCCTGGATTTAATTGAGTTGCGTCAGGTCTTCTCGACTTAAGACCGCTACCTCTGGGACCCGCTCTGCTGGCCTCAGGAAAGGCCAGGATCCATGCGAGTTGCTAGGGGCCCTCTCGTGATTCCTCTCCCGTCCATGCCGGGCCCTAAGACCTTGTGTGGAGTCTGGACCGGAACTGAGGATTCCTCTCCGTGTTGCCTTGGATCGTGGGGTGCTTGTGAGTCTCTCAAGGGGAGTCAGGCCTCGTCTCGAGTGGGAGCATGCACGTGCGCTTTCCGCCCAAGCTGCAGCAGTAGTGTCACGCTTCCTGTCACGTGGATCAAGGGATCTGTGGATTTCCCTCGAGGCTTTCCTTCGAGGCTTTCCCACGAGGCTTTCCCACAGGGCTGTGCCACGTGCCACCTTGCTGTGAGTCGAACCTCGCCGTGAAAGACGAGCCGGTGAAGGGAAAAGAGGTTCCTCTGGAATGGACTGAGACATCTGGGGGACTCTTGGAATGGTGGCACGACCCTGGAGCTCCTCTCGCCGTTCCTGTTGAGAGGGCCTCCTCTTGAGATGCGACGGGAACGCTGGGAACTCTTTCCCGACGAAGCAGGGAACGGATGCCTCATCTCCAGCTACGAGGCGGAAACGGGGCTCCTCTGGATGTGGGCGGGACCCTTGTGTTTCCTCTCGATTGGAGACGGGTATGTCGGGGAATTTCTTGACTTGTACAATGGGTGTGAAGGACCCTTTCGAAGTTCCAGAGGTGAGGTGTGATCAGCCTCGAGACGCCTCAGCGGAAATGGGCCTCATCTCGCCTGGAGGGGAGAACCTCCTGGATTTTCTCGAGTTGCGGCAGGTCTTTTCGAGTTACGACGGGGATCCCAGGGACCCGATCTGGTGGCCTCAGGAAAGGCCATTTCCCATGCGAGTTGCTAGGGCCTTCTCGGGATTCCTCTCCCGTCGATGCCGGGGCCTAAGACCTTGTGTGTCGTCGGGGCCGGAACCTGAGGATTCCTCTCCACTGTTGACATGGATCTTGGGGTGCTTCTGAGTCTCCCTAGGGGACTCAGGCCGCGTCTCGAGTGGGCGCATGCACGTGCGCTTTCTGCCGAGCTGGAGCAGTAGTGTCACGCTTCCTGTCACGTGGATCAAGGGATCTGTGGATTTCCCTCGAGGCTTTCCGACGAGGCTTTCCCACAGGGATGTGCCTCGTGCCACCTTGGTGTGAGTCGATCCTCGGCGTGAAAGACGAGCCGGTGAAGGGAAAAGAGGTTCCTCTGGAATGGACTTAGACATCTGGGGACTATTGCAACCTTTGCACGACCCTGGAGTTCCTCTCGCCGTTCCTGTTGAGAGGGCCTCTTCTTGAGATGCGACGGGAAGGCCGGGAACTCTTTCTCGACGAAGCAGGGAAAGGATCCCTCATCTAGAGCTATGAGGCGGACACGGGGCTCCTGTGGATGTGGGCGCGACCCTCGTGTTTCCTCTCGAGTGGAGACGGGTATGTCGGGGAATTTCTTGACTTCTGCCATGGGTGTGAAGGACCCTTTCGAAGTTCCAGAGGTGAGGTGTGATCAGCCTCGAGACGCCTAGGCGGAAATGGGCCTCATCTCGCCTGGAGGGGAGAACCTGCTGGATTTTCTCGAGTTGCGGCAGGTCTGCTCGAGTTACTATGGGGACCTCAGGGACCAGATCTGGTGGCCTCAGGAAAGGCCAGTTCCCATGCGAGTTGCTAGGGCCTTCTCGCGATTCCACTCCATCGATGCCGGGGGGCCTAAGACATTGTGAGGCGTCAGGGCCGGAACCTGAGGATTCCTCTCCAGTGTTGACATGGATCTTGGGGTGCTTCTGAGTCTTCCCAGGGGAGTCAGGCTTCCTCTCAAGTGGGGACATGCACGTGCACTTTATTCCCGAGCTGCAGCAGTAGTGTCATGCTTCCTGTCACCTGGATCAAGGCAACTGTGGCTTTCCCTCGAGGCTTTCACTCGAGGCTTTCCCACGAGGCTTTCCGACAGGGCTGTGCCACGTGCCACCTTGGTGTGAGTCGATCCTCGGCGTGAAAAACGAGCCGGTGAAGGGAAAAGAGGTTCCTCTGGAATGGACTGAGACATCTGGGGGACTCTTGGATTGGTGGCACGACCCTGGAGTTCCTCTCGCCGTTCCTGTTGAGAGGGCCTCCTCTTGAGATGCGACGGGAAAGCCGGGAACTCTTGCCCGACGAAGCTGGGAATGGACCCCTCATCTCGAGCTACGAGGCGGAAACGGGGCTCCTCTGGATGTGGGCCGGACCCTCGTGTTTCCTGTCGAGTGGAGACGGGTATGACGGGGAACTTCTTGATTTGCACCAAGGGTGTGAAGGACCCTTTCGAAGTTCCAGAGGTGAGGTGTGATCAGCCTCGAGACGACTCAGCGTAAATGGGCCTCATCTCGCCTGGAGGGGAGAACCTCCTGGATTTTCTCGAATTGCGGCACGTCTTCTCGAGTTACGACGGGGACCTCAGGGACCTGCTCTGGTGGCCTCAGGAAAGGCCAGTCCCCATGCGAGTTGCTAGTGGCCTTCTCAGGATTCCTCTCCCGTCCATGCCGGGGCCTAAGACCCTTTGTGGAGTCGGGGCCAGAACCTGAGGATTCCTCTCCAGTGTTGCATGGATCTTGGGGTGCTTCTGAGTCTCCCCAGGGGAGTCAGGGCTCGTCTCGATGGGGCATGCACGTGCGCTTTCCCCCCGAGCTGCAGCAGTACTGTCACGCTTCCTGTCACGTGGATCACGGATTTGTGGCTTTTCCTCGAGGCTTTCCCACGAGGCTTTCCCCCAGGTCTGTGCCACGTGCCACCTTAGTGTGAGTCGATCCTCGGCGTGAAAGACGAGCCGGTGAAGGGAAAAGAGGTTCCTCTGGAATGGGCTGAGACATCTGGGGGACTCTTGGAATGGTGGCAGGACCCTGGAGTTCCTCTCGCCGTTCCTCTTGAGAGGGCCTCCTCTTGAAATGCGACGGGAAGGCCGGCAACTCTTTCCCAACGAAGCAGGGAAAGGATCCCTCATCTCGAGCTACGAGGCGGAAACGGGGCTCCTCTGGATGTGGGCGGCACCCACGTGTTTCCTCTCGAGTGGAGACGGTTTGTCGGGGACGTTCTTGATTTGCACCAAGGTTGTGAAGGACACTTTCAAAGTTCCAGAGGTGAGGTGTGATCAGCCTTGAGACGCCTCAGCGGAAATGGGCCTCATCTCGCCTGGAGGGGAGAACCTCCTGGATTTTCTCGAGTTGCGGCAGGTCTTCTCAAGTTACGACGGGGACCTCAGGGACCCGCTCTGGTGCCCTCAGGAATGGCCATTCCCCATGCGAGTTGCTAGGGGCCCTCTCGGGATTCTTCTCCCGCCGATGCCGGGGCCTAAGACCTGGTGTGGAGTCGGGGCCGGAACCTGAGGATTCCTCTCCAGTGTTGCCATGGATCTTGGGGTGCTTCTGATTCTCCCCAGGGGAGTCAGGCCTCGTCTCGAGTGGGAGCATGCACGTGCGCTTTGCTCCCGAGCTGCAGCAGTAGTGTCATGCTTCCTGTCACGTGGATCAAGGGATCTGTGGCTTTCCCTCGAGGCTTTCCCACAGGGCTGTGCCACTTGCCACCTTGGTGTGAGTCGATCCTCGGCGTGAAAGGCGAGCCGGTGAAGGGAAAAGATGTTCCTCTGGAATGGACTGAGACATCTGGGGGACTCTTGGATTGGGGGCACGACCCTGGAGTTCCTCTCGTCGTTCCTGTTGAGAGGGCCTCCTCTTGAGATGCGACAGGAACGCCGGGAACTCTTTCCCGACGAAGCAGGGAAAGGATCCCTCATCTCGAGCTGCGGGGCCGAAACGGGGCTCCTCTGGATGTGGGCGGGACCCTCGTGTTTCCTCTCGAGTGGAGACGGGTATGTCGGGGAATTTCTTGACTTGTACCATGGGTGTGAAAGAACCTTTCGAAGTTCCAGAGGTTAGGTGTGATCAGCCTCGAGACGCCTCAGCGGAAATGGGACTCATCTCGCCTGGAGGGGAGAACCTCCTGGATTTTCTCGAGTTGCGGCAGGTCTTCTCGAGTTACGATGGGGACCTCAGGTAGCCGCTCTGGCAGCCTCAGGAAAGGTCAGTTCCCATGCGAGTTGCTAGGGCCTTCTCGGGATTCCTCTTCCATCGATGCCGGGGCCTAAGACCTTGTGTGGCGTCGGGTCCGGAACCTGAGGATTCCTCTCCAGTGTTGACATAGATCTTGGGGTGCTTCTGAGTCTTCCCAGGGGAGTCAGGCCTCCTCTCGAGTGGAGGAATGCACGTGCGCTTTCCTCCCGAGCTGCAGCAGTAGTGTCACGCATCCTGTCACATGGATCAAGGGAACTGTGGCTTTCCCTGGAGGCTTTCCCTCGAGGCTTTACCTTGAGGCTTCCCCACAAGGTTTCCCCAGGGCTGTGCCACCTGCCACCTTGGTGTGAGTCGATCCTCGGCGTGAAAGATGAGTCGGTGAAGGGAAAAGAGGCTCCTCTGGAATGGACTTAGACATCTGGGGACTCTTGCAACATTTGCACGACTCTGGAGTTCCTCTCTCCGTTCCTGTTGAGAGGGCCTCCACTTGAGATGCGACAGAAACGCCGAGAATGCTTTCCCGACGAAGCAGGGAAAGGATCCCTCAACTCGAGCTACGAGGCAGAAACGGGGCTCCTCTGGATGTGGGCGGGACCCTCGTGTTTCCTCTGGAGTGGAGACGGGTATGTCGGGGAACTTCTTGATTTGCACCAAGGGTGTGAAGGACCCTTTCGAAGTTACAGAGGTGAGGTGTGATCAGCCTCGAGACACCTCCGCGGAAATGGGCCTCATCTCGCCTGGAGGGGCGAACCTCCTGGATTTTCTCGAGTTGCCGCAGGTCTTCACGAGTTACGACGGAGACCAGAGGGACCCGCTCTGGTGGCCTCAGGAAAGGCCAGTCCCCATGCGAGTTGCTAGGGGCCCTCTCGGGATTCCTCTCCCGTCGATGCCGGGGCCTAAGAACCTGTGATGAGTCGGGGCCGGAACCTAAGGATTCCTCTCCAGTGTTGCCATGTATCTCGGGGTGCTTCTGAGTCTCCCAATGGGAGTCAGGCCTCGTCTCGAGTGAGGGGCATGCACATGCGCTTTCCTCCCGAGATGCAGCAGTAGTGTCACGCTCCCTGTCACGTGGATCAAGGGATCTGCGGCTTTACCTCGAGGCTGTCCCCCGAGGCTTTCCCACGAGGCTTTCCCACAGGGCTGTGCCACGTGCCACCTTGGTGTGAGTCGATCCTCGGCGTGAAAGATGAGTCGGTGAAGGGAAAAGAGGTTCCTCTGGAATGGACTGAGACATCTGGGGGACTCTTGGAATGGTAGTAGGACCCTGGAGTTCCTCTCGCCGTTCCTGTTGGCAGGGCCTCCTCTTGAGATGCGACGGGAACGCCGGGAACTCTTTCCCGATGAACCAGGGAAGGGATCCCTCATCTCGAGCTACGAGGCGGAAACGGGGCTCCTCTGGATGTGGGCCGGACCCTCGTGTTTCCTCTCGAGTGGAGACGGGTATGTCGGGGAACTTCTTGATTTGCACCAAGGGTGTGAAGGACCCTTTCGAAGTTCCAGAGGTGAGGTGTGATCAGCCTCGAGACACCTCCGCGGAAATGGGCCTCATCTCGCCTGGAGGGGAGAACCTCCTGGATTTTCTTGAGTTGCGTCAGGTCTTCTCGACTTAAGACGGGTACCTCTGGGACCCGCTCTGGTGGCCTCAGGAAAGGCCAGTCTCCATGCGAGTTGCTAGGGGCCCTCTCGTGATTCCTCTCCCGTCCATGCCGGGCCCTAAGACCTTGTGTGGAGTCTGGACCGGAACTGAGGATTCCTCTCCGTGTTGCCTTGGATCGTGGGGTGCTTGTGAGTCTCCCAAGGGGAGTCAGGCCTCGTCTCGAGTGGGAGCATGCACGTGCGCTTTCCGCCCGAGCTGCAGCAGTAGTGTCACGCTTCCTGTCACGTGGATCAAGGGATCTGTGGATTTCCCTCGAGGCTTTCCTTCGAGGCTTTCCCACGAGGCTTTCCCACAGGGCTGTGCCACGTGCCACCTTGCTGTGAGTCGATCCTCGCCGTGAAAGACGAGCCGGTGAAGGGAAAAGAGGTTCCTCTGGAATGGACTGAGACATCTGGGGGACTCTTGGAATGGTGGCACGACCCTGGAGTTCCTCTCGCCGTTCCTGTTGAGAGGGCCTCCTCTTGAGATGCGACGGGAACGCTGGGAACTCTTTCCCGACGAAGCAGGGAACGGATGCCTCATCTCCAGCTACGAGGCGGAAACGGGGCTCCTCTGGATGTGGGCGGGACCCTCGTGTTTCCTCTCGAGTGGAGACGGGTATGTCGGGGAATTTCTTGACTTGTACCATGGGTGTGAAGGACCGTTTCGAAGTTCCAGAGGTGGGGTGTGATCAGCCTCGAGACGCCTCAGCGGAAATGGGCCTCATCTCGCCTGGAGGGGAGAACCTCCTGGATTTTCTCGAGTTGCGGCAGGTCTTTTCGAGTTACGACGGGGATCCCAGGGACCCGCTCTGGTGGCCTCAGGAAAGGCCATTTCCCATGCGAGTTGCTAGGGCCTTCTCGGGATTCCTCTCCCGTCGATGCCGGGGCCTAAGACCTTGTGTGTCGTCGGGGCCGGAACCTGAGGATTCCTCTCCACTGTTGACATGGATCTTGGGGTGCTTCTGAGTCTCCCCAGGGGACTCAGGCCGCGTCTCGAGTGGGGGCATGCACGTGCGCTTTCTGCCGAGCTGGAGCAGTAGTGTCACGCTTCCTGTCACGTGGATCAAGGGATCTGTGGATTTCCCTCGAGGCTTTCCGACGAGCCTTTCCCACAGGGATGTGCCTCGTGCCACCTTGGTGTGAGTCGATCCTCGGCGTGAAAGACGAGACGGTGAAGGGAAAAGAGGTTCCTCTGGAATGGACTTAGACATCTGGGGACTATTGCAACCTTTGCACGACCCTGGAGTTCCTCTCGCCGTTCCTGTTGAGAGGGCCTCTTCTTGAGATGCGACGGGAAGGCCGGGAACTCTTTCTCGACGAAGCAGGGAAAGGATCCCTCATCTAGAGCTATGAGGCGGACACGGGGCTCCTGTGGATGTGGGCGCGACCCTCGTGTTTCCTCTCGAGTGGAGACGGGTATGTCGGGGAATTTCTTGACTTGTACCATGGGTGTGAAGGACCCTTTCGAAGTTCCAGAGGTGAGGTGTGATCAGCCTCGAGACGCCTAGGCGGAAATGGGCCTCATCTCGCCTGGAGGGGAGAACCTGCTGGATTTTCTCGAGTTGTGGCAGGTCTTCTCGAGTTACTATGGGGACCTCAGGGACCCGATCTGGTGGCCTCAGGAAAGGCCAGTTCCCATGCGAGTTGCTAGGGAATTCTCGCGATTCCACTCCCATCGATGCCGGGGGGCCTAAGACCTTGTGTGGCGTCAGGGCCGGAACCTGAGGATTCCTCTCCAGTGTTGACATGGATCTTGGGGTGCTTCTGAGTCTTCCCAGGGGAGTCAGGCTTCCTCTCAAGTGGGGACATGCACGTGCACTTTCTTCCCGAGCTGCAGCAGTAGTGTCATGCTTCCTGTCACCTGGATCAAGGCACCTGTGGCTTTCCCTCGAGGCTTTCCCTCGAGCCTTTCCCACGAGGCTTTCCCACAGGGCTGTGCCACGTGCCACCTTGGTGTGAGTCGATCCTCGGCGTGAAAAACGAGCCGGTGAAGGGAAAAGATGTTCCTCTGGAATGGACTGAGACATCTGGGGGACGCTTGGATTGGTGGCACGACCCTGGAGTTCCTCTCGCCGTTCCTGTTGAGAGGGCCTCCTCTTGAGATGCGACGGGAAAGCCGGGAACTCTTGCCCGACGAAGCAGGGAAAGGACCCCTCATCTCGAGCTACGAGGCGGAAACGGGGCTCCTCTGGATGTGGGCCGGACCCTCGTGTTTCCTCTCGAGTGGAGACGGGCATGTCGGGGAACTTCTTGATTTGCACCAAGGGTGTGAAGGACCCTTTCGAAGTTCCAGAGGTGAGGTGTGATCAGCCTCGAGACGACTCAGGGTAAATGGGCCTCATCTCGCCTGGAGGGGAGAACCTCCTGGATTTTCTCGAATTGCGGCACGTCTTCTCGAGTTACGACGGGGACCTCAGGGACCTGCTCTGTTGGCCTCAGGAAAGGCCAGTCCCCATGCGAGTTGCTAGTGGCCATCTCGGGATTCCTCTCCCGTCCATGCCGGGGCCTAAGACCCTTTGTGGAGTCGGGGCCAGAACCTGAGGATTCCTCTCCAGTGTTGCCATGGACCTTGGGGTGCTTCTGAGTGTCCCCAGGGGAGTCAGGCCTCGTCTCGAGTGGGGGCATGCACGTGCGCTTTCCTCCCGATCTGCAGCAGTAGTGTCACGCTTCCTGTCACGTGGATCAAGGGATCTGTGGCTTTCCCTCGAGGCTTTCCCTCGAGGCTTTCCCACGAGGGTTTCCCACAGGGGTGTGCCACGTGCCACCTTGGTGTGAGTCGATCCTCGGCGTGAAAGACGAGCCGGCGAGGGAAAAGAGGTTCCTCTGGAATGGACTGAGACATCTGGGGGACTCTTGGAATGGTGGCACGACCCTGGAGTTCCTCTCTCCGTTCCTGTTGAGAGGGCCTCCTCTTGAGATGCGACGGGAACGCCGGGAACTCTTTCCCGATGAAGCAGGGAAAGAATCCCTCATCTCGAGCTACCAGGCGGAAACTGGGCTCCTAAGGATGTGGGCGCGACCCTCGTGTTTCCTCTCGAGTGGAGACGGGTTTGTCGGGGAACTTCTTGATTTGCACCAAGGGTGTGAAGGACCCATTCGAAGTTCCAGAGGTGAGGTGTGATCAGCCTCGAGACCCCTCAGCGGAAATGGGCCTCATCTCCCCTGGAGGGGAGAACCTCCTGGATTTTCTCGAGTTGCGGCAGGTCTTCTCGAGTTACGACGGGGACCTCAGGGACCCGCTCTGGTGGCCTCAGGTGAGGCCAGTCCCCATGCGAGTTGCTAGGGGACCTCTCGGGATGCCCCTCCCGTCCATGCCGGGGCCTAAGACCTTGTGTGGAGTCGGGGCCGGAACCTGAGGATTCCTCTCCAGCGTTGCCATGGATCTTGGGGTGCTTCTGAGTCTCCCCAGGGGAGACCGGACTGGTCTCGAGTGGGGTAATGCACGTGCGCTTTCCTCCCGAGCTGCAGCAGTAGTGTCACGCTTTCTGTCACGTGGATCAAGGGATCTGTGGTTTACCTAGAGGCTTTCCCAAGAGGCTTTCCCACAGGGCTGTGCCACGTGCCACCTTGCTGTGCGTCGATCCTCGGCGTGAAAGACGAGCCGGTGAAGGGAAGAGAGTTTTCCTCTGGAATGGACTGAGACATCTGGGCGACTCTTGGAATGGTGGCACGACCCTGGAGTTCCTCTCGCCATTCCTGTTGAGAGGGCCTCCTCTTGAGATGCTACGGGAACGCCGGGAACTCTTACCCGACGAAGCAGGGAAAGGACCCCTCATCTCGAGCTACGAGGCGGGAACGGGGCTCCTCTGGATGATGGCGGGACCCTCGTGTTTCCTCTCGAGTGGAGACAGGTATGTCGGGGAACTTCTTGATTTGCACCAAGGGTGTGAAGGACCCTTTCGAAGTTCCAGAGGGGAGGTGTGATCAGCCTCGAGACGCCTCAGCGAAACGGGCCTCATCTCGCCTGGAGCAGAGAACCTCCTGGATTTTCTCGAGTTGTGGCAGGTCTTCTGGAGTTACGACGGGGACCTCAGGGACCCGCTCTGGTGGCCTCAGGAATGGCCAGTCCCCATGCGAGTTTCTAGGGGCCATCTCGGGATTCGTCTCCCGTCCATGCCGGGGCCTAAGACCTTGTGTGGAGTCCGGGCCGGAACCTGAGGATTTCTCTCCAGTGTTGCCATGGATCTTGGGGTGCTTCTGAGTCTCCCCAGGGGAGTCAGGCCTCGTCTCGAGTGGGGGCATGCACGAGCGCTTTCCTCCCGAGCTGCAGCAGTAGTGTCACGCTTCCTGTCACGTGGATCAAGGGATCTGTGTCTTTCCCTCGAGGCTTTCCCTCGAGGCTTTCCCACGAGGCTTTCTCACAGGGCTGTGCCGCGTGCCACCTTGGTGTGATTCGTTCCTCGGCGTGAAAGACGAGCTGGTGAACGGAAGAGAGTTTCCACTGGAATGGACTGAGACATCTGGGCGCCTCTTGGAATGGTGGCATCACCCTGGAGTTCCTCTCGCCGATCCTGTTCAGAGGGCCTCCTCTTGAGATGCGACGGGAATGCCGGGAACTCTTTCCCGACGAAGCAGGGAAAGGACCCCTCATCTCGAGCTACGAGTCGGAAACGGGGCTCCTCTGGATGTGGGCGGGACCCTCGTGTTTCCTCTCGAGTGGAGACGGGTATGTCGGGGAACTTCTTGATTTGCACCAAGGGTGTGAAGGACCCTTTCGAAGTTCCAGAGGTGAGGTGTGATCAGCCTCGAGACGCCTCAGCGGAAACGGGCCTCATCTCACCTGGAGGGGAGAACCTCCTGGATTTTCTCGAGTTGCGGCAGGTCTTCTCGAGTTACGACGGGGACCTCAGGGACCCGCTCTGGTGGCCTCAGGAAAGGCCAGTCCCCATGCGAGTTGCTAGGGGCCCTCTCGGGATTCCTTTCCCGTCCATGCTGGGGACTAAGACCTTGTGTGGAGTCGGGGCCAGAACCTGAGGATTCCTCTCCAGTGTTGCCATGGATCTTGGGGTGCTTCTGAGTCTCCCCAGTGGACTCAGGCCTCCTCTCGAGTGAGGGAATGCACGTGCGCTTTCCTCCCGAGCTGCAGCAGTAGTGTCACGCTTCCTGTCACGTGGAGCAGGGATCTGTGGCTTTCCCTCGAGGCTTTCCCTCGAGGCTTTCCCACAGGGCTGTGCCACGTGCCACTTTGGTGTGAGTCGATCCTCGGCGTGAAAGAGGAGCCTGTGAAGGGAAAAGAGGTTCCTCTGGAATGGTCTGAGACATCTGGGGGACTCTTGGAATGGTTGCACGACCCTGGATTTCCTCTAGCCATTCCTGTTGAGAGGGACTCCCCTTGAGATGCGACGGGAACGCTGGGAATTCTTTCCCGACGAAGCAGGGAAAGGATCACTCATCTCGAGCTACGAGGCGGAAACGGGGCTCCTCTGGATGTGGGCGGGACACACGTGTTTCCTCTCGAGTGGAGACGGGTGTGTCGGGGAACTTCTTGATTTGCACCAAGGCTGTGAAGGACCCTTTCGAAGTTCCAGAGGTTAGGTGTGATCAGCCTCGAGACGCCACAGCGGAAATGGGCCTTATCTCGACTCGAGGGGAGAACCTCCTGGATTTTCTTGAGTTGAGGCAGGTCTTCTCGAGTTACGACGGGAACGTCAGGGACCCGCACTGGTGGCCTCAGGTAAGGCCAGTCCCCATGCAAGTTGCTAGGGGCCATCTCGGGATTCCTCTCCCGTCCATGCTGGGGCCTAAGACCTTGTGTGGATTCGGGGCCAGAACCTGAGAATTCCTCTCCAGTGTTGACATGGATCTTGGGGTGCTTCTGAGTCTCCCAAGGGGAGTCAGGCCTCGTCTAGAGTGGGGGCATGCACGTGCGCTTTCCTCCCGAGCAGCAGCAGTAGTGTCACGCTTCCTGTCACGTGTATCAAGGGATCTATGGCTTTCCCTCGAGGCTTTCCCACGAGGCTTTCCCACAGGGCTGTGCCACTTGCCACCTTGGTGTGAGTGTATCCTCGGCGTGAAAGGCGACCCGGTGAAGGGAAAAGAGGTTCCTCTGGAATGGACTGAGACATCTGGGGGACTCTTGGAATGGTGGCACGACCCTGGAGTTCCTCTCTCCGTTCCTGTTGAGAGGGCCTCCTCTTGAGATGCGACGGGAAGGCCGGGAACTCTTTCCCGACGAAGCAGGGAAAGGATCCCTCATCTCGAGCTACGAGGCGGAAACGGGGCTCCTCTGGATGTGGGCGGGACCCTCGTGATTCCTCTCGAGTGGAGACGGGTATGTCGGGGAACTTCTTGATTTGCACCAAGGGTGTGAAGGACCCTTTCGAAGTTCCAGAGGGGAGGTGTGATCAGCCTCGAGACGCCTCAGCGGAAATGGGCCTCATCTCGCCTGGAAGGGAGAACCTCCAGGATTTTCTCGAGTTGCGGCAGGTCTTCTCGAGTTACGACGGGGACCTCAGGGACCCGCTCTGCTGGCCTCAGGAAAGGCCTGTCCACATGCGCATTGCGAGGGGCCATCTCGGGATTCCTCTCCCGTCCATGCCGGGGCCTAAGACCTTGTGTGGAGTCGGGGCCGGAACCTGAGGATTCCTCTCCAGTGTTGACATGGATCTTGGGGTGCTTCTGAGTCTCTCCAGGGGAGTCAGCCCTCGTCTCGAGTGAGGGCATGCACGTGCGCTTTCCTCCCGAGCTGCACCAGTAGTGTCACGATTCCTGTCACATGGATCAAGGGATCTGTGTCTTTCCCTCCAGGCATTCCCACGAGGCTTTCCCACAGGGCTGTGCCACGTGCCACCTTGGTGTGAGTCGATCCTCCGTGTGAAAGGCTAGCCGGTGAAGGGAAAAGAGGTTCCTCTGGAATGGACTGAGACATCTGGGGGACTCTTGGAATGGTGGCACGACCCTGGAGTTCCTCTCTCCGTTCCTGTTGAGAGGGCCTCCTCTTGAGATGCGACGGGAAGGCCGGGAACTCTTTCCCGACGAAGCAGGGAAAGGATCCCTCATCTCGAGCTACGAGGCGGAAACGGGGCTCCTCTGGATGTGGGCGGGACCCTCGTGTTTCCTCTCGAGTGGAGACGGGCATGTCGGGGAACTTCTTGATTTGCACCAAGGGTGTGAAGGACCCTTTCGAAGTTCCAGAGGTGAGGTGTGATCAGCCTCGAGACGACTCAGGGTAAATGGGCCTCATCTCGCCTGGAGGGGAGAACCTCCTGGATTTTCTCGAATTGCGGCACGTCTTCTCGAGTTACGACGGGGACCTCAGGGACCTGCTCTGTTGGCCTCAGGAAAGGCCAGTCCCCATGCGAGTTGCTAGTGGCCATCTCGGGATTCCTCTCCCGTCCATGCCGGGGCCTAAGACCCTTTGTGGAGTCGGGGCCAGAACCTGAGGATTCCTCTCCAGTGTTGCCATGGACCTTGGGGTGCTTCTGAGTGTCCCCAGGGGAGTCAGGCCTCGTCTCGAGTGGGGGCATGCACGTGCGCTTTCCTCCCGATCTGCAGCAGTAGTGTCACGCTTCCTGTCACGTGGATCAAGGGATCTGTGGCTTTCCCTCGAGGCTTTCCCTCGAGGCTTTCCCACGAGGGTTTCCCACAGGGGTGTGCCACGTGCCACCTTGGTGTGAGTCGATCCTCGGCGTGAAAGACGAGCCGGCGAGGGAAAAGAGGTTCCTCTGGAATGGACTGAGACATCTGGGGGACTCTTGGAATGGTGGCACGACCCTGGAGTTCCTCTCTCCGTTCCTGTTGAGAGGGCCTCCTCTTGAGATGCGACGGGAACGCCGGGAACTCTTTCCCGATGAAGCAGGGAAAGAATCCCTCATCTCGAGCTACCAGGCGGAAACTGGGCTCCTAAGGATGTGGGCGCGACCCTCGTGTTTCCTCTCGAGTGGAGACGGGTTTGTCGGGGAACTTCTTGATTTGCACCAAGGGTGTGAAGGACCCATTCGAAGTTCCAGAGGTGAGGTGTGATCAGCCTCGAGACCCCTCAGCGGAAATGGGCCTCATCTCCCCTGGAGGGGAGAACCTCCTGGATTTTCTCGAGTTGCGGCAGGTCTTCTCGAGTTACGACGGGGACCTCAGGGACCCGCTCTGGTGGCCTCAGGTGAGGCCAGTCCCCATGCGAGTTGCTAGGGGACCTCTCGGGATGCCCCTCCCGTCCATGCCGGGGCCTAAGACCTTGTGTGGAGTCGGGGCCGGAACCTGAGGATTCCTCTCCAGCGTTGCCATGGATCTTGGGGTGCTTCTGAGTCTCCCCAGGGGAGACCGGACTGGTCTCGAGTGGGGTAATGCACGTGCGCTTTCCTCCCGAGCTGCAGCAGTAGTGTCACGCTTTCTGTCACGTGGATCAAGGGATCTGTGGTTTACCTAGAGGCTTTCCCAAGAGGCTTTCCCACAGGGCTGTGCCACGTGCCACCTTGCTGTGCGTCGATCCTCGGCGTGAAAGACGAGCCGGTGAAGGGAAGAGAGTTTTCCTCTGGAATGGACTGAGACATCTGGGCGACTCTTGGAATGGTGGCACGACCCTGGAGTTCCTCTCGCCATTCCTGTTGAGAGGGCCTCCTCTTGAGATGCTACGGGAACGCCGGGAACTCTTACCCGACGAAGCAGGGAAAGGACCCCTCATCTCGAGCTACGAGGCGGGAACGGGGCTCCTCTGGATGATGGCGGGACCCTCGTGTTTCCTCTCGAGTGGAGACGGGTATGTCGGGGAACTTCTTGATTTGCACCAAGGGTGTGAAGGACCCTTTCGAAGTTCCAGAGGGGAGGTGTGATCAGCCTCGAGACGCCTCAGCGAAACGGGCCTCATCTCGCCTGGAGCAGAGAACCTCCTGGATTTTCTCGAGTTGTGGCAGGTCTTCTGGAGTTACGACGGGGACCTCAGGGACCCGCTCTGGTGGCCTCAGGAATGGCCAGTCCCCATGCGAGTTTCTAGGGGCCATCTCGGGATTCGTCTCCCGTCCATGCCGGGGCCTAAGACCTTGTGTGGAGTCCGGGCCGGAACCTGAGGATTTCTCTCCAGTGTTGCCATGGATCTTGGGGTGCTTCTGAGTCTCCCGAGGGGAGTCAGGCCTCGTCTCGAGTGGGGGCATGCACGAGCGCTTTCCTCCCGAGCTGCAGCAGTAGTGTCACGCTTCCTGTCATGTGGATCAAGGGATCTGTGTCTTTCCCTCGAGGCTTTCCCTCGAGGCTTTCCCACGAGGCTTTCTCACAGGGCTGTGCCGCGTGCCACCTTGGTGTGATTCGTTCCTCGGCGTGAAAGACGAGCTGGTGAACGGAAGAGAGTTTCCACTGGAATGGACTGAGACATCTGGGCGCCTCTTGGAATGGTGGCATCACCCTGGAGTTCCTCTCGCCGATCCTGTTCAGAGGGCCTCCTCTTGAGATGCGACGGAACGCCGGGAACTCTTTCCCGACGAAGCAGGGAAAGGACCCCTCATCTCGAGCTACGAGTCGGAAACGGGGCTCCTCTGGATGTGGGCGGGACCCTCGTGTTTCCTCTCGAGTGGAGACGGGTATGTCGGGGAACTTCTTGATTTGCACCAAGGGTGTGAAGGACCCTTTCGAAGTTCCAGAGGTGAGGTGTGATCAGCCTCGAGACGCCTCAGCGGAAACGGGCCTCATCTCACCTGGAGGGGAGAACCTCCTGGATTTTCTCGAGTTGCGGCAGGTCTTCTCGAGTTACGACGGGGACCTCAGGGACCCGCTCTGGTGGCCTCAGGAAAGGCCAGTCCCCATGCGAGTTGCTAGGGGCCCTCTCGGGATTCCTTTCCCGTCCATGCTGGGGACTAAGACCTTGTGTGGAGTCGGGGCCAGAACCTGAGGATTCCTCTCCAGTGTTGCCATGGATCTTGGGGTGCTTCTGAGTCTCCCCAGTGGACTCAGGCCTCCTCTCGAGTGAGGGAATGCACGTGCGCTTTCCTCCCGAGCTGCAGCAGTAGTGTCACGCTTCCTGTCACGTGGAGCAGGGATCTGTGGCTTTCCCTCGAGGCTTTCCCTCGAGGCTTTCCCACAGGGCTGTGCCACGTGCCACTTTGGTGTGAGTCGATCCTCGGCGTGAAAGAGGAGCCTGTGAAGGGAAAAGAGGTTCCTCTGGAATGGTCTGAGACATCTGGGGGACTCTTGGAATGGTTGCACGACCCTGGATTTCCTCTAGCCATTCCTGTTGAGAGGGACTCCCCTTGAGATGCGACGGGAACGCTGGGAATTCTTTCCCGACGAAGCAGGGAAAGGATCACTCATCTCGAGCTACGAGGCGGAAACGGGGCTCCTCTGGATGTGGGCGGGACACACGTGTTTCCTCTCGAGTGGAGACGGGTGTGTCGGGGAACTTCTTGATTTGCACCAAGGCTGTGAAGGACCCTTTCGAAGTTCCAGAGGTTAGGTGTGATCAGCCTCGAGACGCCACAGCGGAAATGGGCCTTATCTCGACTCGAGGGGAGAACCTCCTGGATTTTCTTGAGTTGAGGCAGGTCTTCTCGAGTTACGACGGGAACGTCAGGGACCCGCACTGGTGGCCTCAGGTAAGGCCAGTCCCCATGCAAGTTGCTAGGGGCCATCTCGGGATTCCTCTCCCGTCCATGCTGGGGCCTAAGACCTTGTGTGGATTCGGGGCCAGAACCTGAGAATTCCTCTCCAGTGTTGACATGGATCTTGGGGTGCTTCTGAGTCTCCCAAGGGGAGTCAGGCCTCGTCTAGAGTGGGGGCATGCACGTGCGCTTTCCTCCCGAGCAGCAGCAGTAGTGTCACGCTTCCTGTCACGTGTATCAAGGGATCTATGGCTTTCCCTCGAGGCTTTCCCACGAGGCTTTCCCACAGGGCTGTGCCACTTGCCACCTTGGTGTGAGTGTATCCTCGGCGTGAAAGGCGACCCGGTGAAGGGAAAAGAGGTTCCTCTGGAATGGACTGAGACATCTGGGGGACTCTTGGAATGGTGGCACGACCCTGGAGTTCCTCTCTCCGTTCCTGTTGAGAGGGCCTCCTCTTGAGATGCGACGGGAAGGCCGGGAACTCTTTCCCGACGAAGCAGGGAAAGGATCCCTCATCTCGAGCTACGAGGCGGAAACGGGGCTCCTCTGGATGTGGGCGGGACCCTCGTGATTCCTCTCGAGTGGAGACGGGTATGTCGGGGAACTTCTTGATTTGCACCAAGGGTGTGAAGGACCCTTTCGAAGTTCCAGAGGGGAGGTGTGATCAGCCTCGAGACGCCTCAGCGGAAATGGGCCTCATCTCGCCTGGAAGGGAGAACCTCCAGGATTTTCTCGAGTTGCGGCAGGTCTTCTCGAGTTACGACGGGGACCTCAGGGACCCGCTCTGCTGGCCTCAGGAAAGGCCTGTCCACATGCGCATTGCGAGGGGCCATCTCGGGATTCCTCTCCCGTCCATGCCGGGGCCTAAGACCTTGTGTGGAGTCGGGGCCGGAACCTGAGGATTCCTCTCCAGTGTTGACATGGATCTTGGGGTGCTTCTGAGTCTCTCCAGGGGAGTCAGCCCTCGTCTCGAGTGAGGGCATGCACGTGCGCTTTCCTCCCGAGCTGCACCAGTAGTGTCACGATTCCTGTCACATGGATCAAGGGATCTGTGTCTTTCCCTCCAGGCATTCCCACGAGGCTTTCCCACAGGGCTGTGCCACGTGCCACCTTGGTGTGAGTCGATCCTCCGTGTGAAAGGCTAGCCGGTGAAGGGAAAAGAGGTTCCTCTGGAATGGACTGAGACATCTGGGGGACTCTTGGAATGGTGGCATGACCCTGGAGTTCCGCTCGCCATTCCTGTTGAAAGGGCCTCCTCTTGAGATGCGACGGGAAGGCCGGGAACTCTTGCCCGACGTAGCAGGGAAAGG